>NC_051218.1:34184315-34219315 GCF_015220715.1 Pygocentrus nattereri | reverse complement strand
TAGCCAGCTGAAGAAAAAGGTAAAAGAGTCCAATGTAAAATACATGATTTAACTAATTTTACTTGTTTTTCTCGAGAACTTCTGAAATTTCTGACCTGGGATGTAAACCATACAATAAATCATACTATAAAGCATAGTTCTTCTGCTATTCATGCTTCGCCATTCAAAAACTGCAAAGTTTATGAGCATGAACTCATTAAAGAAGTTTTTATTCCATTCTTTAATTTAAGTAATCAAGCACACATTTAAGATGCCACTGTCATCTTTATCAAAATATGGAAAAGAAGGTTTTACAAACAAATAAATAACAGACCGCACCCTTTACTACTGAAGATTAATGCACAGCACAGTTTTTGATCATCAATTCAAGAAGCTTTTATTGTCATTCCATCTATGAACAAGTACACAGTGGAGTGAAATGACGTTCCTCCAGGAACAACACGGTGCAACAAGGAACACAAAGTACAAAGTGTTAACGTGCAGACAGTGTACAAACAAACAAAATAAGCTATAAACAATAAACACGATAAATTAAACAGACATTAGACACAGTAAACAGACAGGACAGTGCAGCATCGACACAGCACTCATTTCTGGACATGATGGTGAGAATAAGGTGCAGAGACATTTAACATGCTGTGATCTGTGAGTCACGCAGTCAGATAACAAACATAAACACAGCAGTTACTAGTAAAACTTGAGTAAACTGACCATGACTGACTCTCCACTTCTAAACCACTTTACACTTTATCAGTTTACAGAAATCCACAGGCTCCTGCAGTAAGTCTCACCGTGCATCTGTCATGCATCATCAGCTACACTGTACCATTTCAATAATGAATAATTCATTTCTTTCTGCTATGAAAAAAAAAGTTTGACTACACATGCTCACATTTACACATTCCCAATAAGAGATAAACACTGTTATTGGCTGTTATTTGGATTCCCAAAGGAAGGTTGGCTTCAGAGAGTATATTTCAACACAACTCTGTAACAACTGAAATATGTTCTGAAATCAACCCTTTTTTTATTGACCACCATCAGCTAAATCATTTTTAGTTAGCACAAATAAAAACATCAGGGCCATCAGGGTTACACAACATCAGGCTGTACCAGCGGAAGCAGAGAGCCTTTTCCTAGCAATCAGATCACTGTGATCAGCCTGCTTAAGGAAAACAGTCCCATCGGTCTTGATTTCATACTGATGTGAACTGGAGGCTCCTGCTAATCTCTATTAAGTGCTCCTGAGTTTAATTAAGGTTGATTCTGTTGAATATTTGGGCTGCATATGGAAACTAGTGATAGCAAATGGAATCTTTCTGAAGCGGTGAGGCTTTTATTTAACCTGTGTTAAGGAACGTTTACTCAAAGTTTTGAAGACCAGCATACATTAATGACACCTGGTGGTAAGAAGTAGGAATGGTACCTATCAATCTGGTTTGGAATGAAAACTTGCAGTCACACTGGGCCTTTGCCCAGGAAATTCCACCTCTGCATTTAACCCATCTGTGAAGTGAATACACACACACTAGGGGCAGTGAGCACACTTGCCTGGAGGGGTGGGCAGCCCTGTCCTAGGCACCTGGGGAGCAGTTGGGGGTTAGGTGTCTTGCTCAAGGACACTTCAGTCATGGACTGGGGGATTGAACCGGCAACCTTCAGGTCACAGGGCCAGTTCCCTAACCTCCAGCCCACGACTGCCCACCAGCCAATGGCTTCCCAATAAAGCTTAGTAAAGGTTAGTTAAGGCATATAGTTAGTGCTATAAACCTGAAACTGGTAATAAGTACATCACCTTAGATGCTCAAGATAGTTCACAGCTGGCAATTACAACAAATCTCCTGACAAATTCATGCAGAATCTTATTCACAGATAATTTTGCTCGAGTCTTTAACATACTGTTTCACCTATGTTTCTCTTTTCCTTCCTGAGTCTCTGACCTGCCCTCACCAGTTTCTGGATTCATGTCTTTGACACGTCATGTTTAATGTTTAATTTCTATTTATTCCAGTTAGTTCCAGTCTTCCTCCTTCGGGCATCTGACAATCAAATGTCTTTCTTTTTGGTTTTCTTTTATTTTCTAGTGTTCATTGTTTTCTAGTTTTCACCTGAGCCTTTACTAAGCTCTGCCGCTCCAACAAATCCTCATACATCAGTGCTTTGTTTTGGTTCTTAGTCCAGCCCCTTGTTTCGTGACTCTGCCCCTGATTGTCGCCACCTGTTTTGTGTCTGTGTTTTATAAGCCCCGTGTTTGCCTTTAGTTTTCGCTGGTTTTTGTGTTGTTTGATATGATTTATCATATTGGATGTATTGTATTCTTGTGGTGTTTGGTTCTTGTCTGAGGTTCTGTTTTCATTTTGTCATGTCTGTCCCTCTTGCTGTCCATATCGGCTTTTTGAACCTGGACCGTTTTGACCATGACCCTGGATTTGCCCTTAATAAAAGTCGCTTATCTCCGCATATGCATCCACCTCCTCGCTCCCTGGAATCACACCATGAAGCACTTTTCCCCTGATAAAGTGAATGCAGTGAACCTTTAAAGCTCATTTGAGCTGCATAATTGGACATTAAGGTCACTTTAGTACCTTTGGTGCATTAAAAAAAAAAAAACCTGTTCTGTACCTTACAGTGTAGTGCCACCTAGTGGAGGTTTACATTACTCTTTAATACTCTAAAACGGCAGATTTGAAAATGCTACTACTGTCCTGAGACTGATTCACCATCCAAATATTATCTGGACAACAGTGATCCTGTGGTCAGACACTGATCCAATGATGGACAGAGCAGAGTGCAGCTGATCACACCATCATTACATCTCCAGTCTGTATTTATACACCTATAAAGTGGATATATAAGGCAGATAAAGCTCATAAAGTGTTCAGTGAGTGGAAGGGTTTCTAATAAAGCAGGTAGTGAGTGTCCATATTGTCTATAGTGACCACTGCATATGTAGATTTATGTACATGTAGTCTCTATCTGTGGTCCTGAAACAGGACTGTGCTCTCCATGGTGCTGAAAACCAGGGGCTGTCCTGGAGCATAAATAAGTAAAACATAAATAAATAAATAGAAATAGTTTAAAATCATTTTTTAATGAAATAAAAAAAGATTTCATTCACTCTTTGGTGCTTTTGTCTCTCTCACTGGCTGATAATCAGAGTGACTACAATGTAATATTCAGCTTTACAGTGTAGTCGACAGTGTGAATGTTTCCCCTGAATAAAGTAAACAAATGAATATGAACTACAGCAGAAATGAAGGTGAGGAGAGTGAGCAGGAGCAGTGATAGCACCACCACCACCAAAACTAAGGACAGTCTTTTCCTTCAGGCCACCAACTAAAAAAAAAGAAAAGTGACTAATAAAAAGTGTTGTTCCATAATCCAGAGAGAACAATGACTGCCGTTCTTTCACCTCCACAACCTTCAACTCATCAGCACATGCCTGGAGCACTTGTGAGGAGGCCAACTGTACAATACCTTACAATAACAATATAAAACAATAAAACACACAGATTTCATATAAAAATATATAATATATGGGAAGATCATGTTTGGGGATGTGACCGCAGTAGAACTGGTTAAATGTTCCACAATATACACTTATTTAATTGATGATACAATAAGTCTTATTGTCTGTGTGTTGTTACTGAAGTCTCTAGAGAAACTTGGTCAAAAGGTGCCAGAGAGCAAAACCATTTCAGATGTGCAGTAATAGATCAGTTAGTCCACAGGAGGATTTACCTTTGCCTTTTTTCCTGGTATAAAGCTCTACTCTGCTCTGACGGGTGAAATATCCTTCAAATATTACATTTAAACAATTGGCCTTTTCTGAAAAAGGGCAAAAACCTGCCATTTCTGCAAAAACCTGTAAGTAGCCTGTTAAATATCATTATACATTTGAAAGGAGCCAAGTTTTTTATTGTAATATAAAAATGAGATATTGGAAGTTTTAGTGGATCTTATTTGGTGGATACTAATCAGCAGACTCACACAAACCCATGCCTGATCCCATGAATAAATCTATTAAATGTGCTCCCTTCTACCTTAAGTAAAAGAAGTAGAAACAATTTAGAGTCCAATATGATATTTATATTTTTGTAGATAATACATACAGTGCGCAAGCCAAATGCTTCAAAGTTATTACCAATCCGATTTAGGTAAGATATGCACGGCTGGTATTTGATTTTAAAAGTCACAGCAAAATAACATTTTTTTTAGATGTGCAGTGTGACACATAGGTTAGATTGTTTTATAATGCAGTTAATAGTATCGTCTATTTTAATAACTGAATTATTAGTGCCATTGCTTTAGTGCCATTATTACCTATATGACATGTTCAAAAATACAGATATATAAGAGCTCTTCTTTAAACTCTCATGTCTGTTCCTGCAGGACGAAAATGCTGAGGAGCTGAATTGTGCAGCCTTAAATTTCCATGAAAGGAAAACAAAAATAGGAAGAGGGAAACAAGAACAGCCACAAGAAGACACTCTGTATTCTGCAGTAAGGGGTTCCTCTGTCAATGACTGCAGAGTCACTCATTAATTTCTGTCTTTATTATTTGTATCATCTGTACATTCAGTGCAGTGGAGGAGGACAAGTCAGGTGCCCAACTGACTGAAAATTAAACTCCATGTTGTGATTCTGATTTAAAAAGTAATTAATTGTGCCTACCAGTGTTGAACCCTCAGAGAGATGAGGGTCTTCATGAGGTCATTCAGTCATTGGCCTAAATGATTGTGTCAGAAAAATTGTACAGAATTAAATAATTAATGATGAAATCAATTATGAACTGCTTTGAGAATTTATGATTCTCATAAATTACTTTTCTTCACCAATGAGTTGTACAAACTAAAGCATAAGCCAGACACACATGAAACTCAGTCAATAAATAATACTCATTGCTGCTACTGAGGCACATAAGATGAGCCTGATTGGCCTGAAGAGGGTGCTACGTCATAGTGTTTAACATACCCCCTACACTATGATATACAGACATAATTGTGGGTGCTACTGATTCCTTGGCTCACATTAAATCAAAATTACATGTCAATAGGGGGCACTATAAAAACTAACTAGCTGTTTCTCAGCATCTGTACATCTGATCAAGATGAAATTTTGCACACTGCATTTTTTAGTTTACTTATATTTAAGGATGACACAATGATTTCAACAAGCATTTAACATGCTTAAATATAAGTAAATATAATGTATATGTGCAGTAAATATGTATAATATTAAATATTTAATATGTGTATTAAATTTGTATATGTATATACATACATTTTATCTGATCATTTCATTTGAATCATTTGGAGGTAAATAATTACTGAGAACTTTTTTGCATACCATAGTCACCACAAAATAAATAATACATTTATCAATAACAGTTCAGAATTAAATTACTCAAAAAATGTGTTCTTATCATCTGAAAATGTAACGCACTTACATGAATTGTTCAGATGCAGCATACAAAATTGAACCCATTTGGCCTTAATAAGTCAGTGTACAAGACTTAAAATCAGTAAAACAGTCTCACTGGTCTCATGTGACTCAGGGTTTTTTTTATTTTTCATTTTTGCTAATTAACTTAAATTGAGCTGCTTGTCTGACACTTTGACTTATTATTTTCAAAGTCTGCAGCTTAGTATGCAAAGGTCAAAAGGCCAATCTCTACTTAAGGCTCTTACAATCTCTAATTCAAGGCTCTTGATCAATGATCATGACATATAAAATATTTTAATGAACTGTGATAGACTGTGCTTTATGCTATGTCTGCAAAAAAGCCCCTCTGTGACATCTGTGGTTAGTATAGTGTAGTGGGTAACAAGTCTGTCTCCTGTGCTGCAGACTGGGGTTCAATCCTTCATCTCATCTGCCACCCTACACTATAACAATGAGGGTTGTTAGATAAGATTCCTAACACTACCTTTGCCTCCCTGTGTAAAATGGTCAAATTGTGTGTTTTTCTAGGTTGGAGTATCTGACACATTAGACCTTATTAAGCAGATAGGGTGCTTGGACCCCTTGTATTGCCACTTGGTTATTTTTTGTCAACATATTTTGATGGTTTTCTAATACAGTCATATGCAAAACTTAGAACACACCTCGGCAAATAATGCATTTTATTGAATTTGTAAGTGAAGATAACACATTCTCTAATGAGAACACTTAAATATAGGCTTTTTCTGTAAAAGTTAGTTTTCAAATGTTGGTTTAACATATTGGACAGTTTCATTATATTATTTATCTGATAATTATATGTTGAAACAAATATTCAATAGTCATATTTTACTTAACTGGTCATTAGACAATAGTTATTACTCACTGTTTAAATACTTAGTAATTAGTGAGTGACAATGCTGTTCAGTTTCATTTGATATACATTCAATGCATCATTTGCTCATTAACTAATGAACTAACTGCTGCTTATTACACTGATACTTAACTGATATGTGTGTTTACTCGTGTAACTAGACAGTACTATTGAAATAATTATCTGTTAATAATCTACTGGTTTCTTGTTACTGATCAATTGCTTCTTTGTGTGTCCACTAGAAAGTGAACATTTTACTACTAATTATACTACAACATCATGATTAAGTCAAGACTCGCAATGGCTTAATGATTTTTTTACTTGTTTTGATTTCCCTTTCAGGATTATTAACAGTACTAGGTCATTACTATCAAGCTCTCATATCACTTCTTTATAGTATTAGACACACTTAGCATTTTATTGACATTGTAATAAGCTTCTTTGCATTTTACAGTCCTTTGCTCTGTGATACACTTTAATTATTAAACTTAATTTCTAATTGCTTTTCTTTCAGAAGCTTCTATTGAAACACTGGTTCTGTGTGCGGAAAACTGGTAAAAACAAAGTGTGGACCCTCATACTGATTCTGTGGTTAGAGTCTAAAAGCTGCAGTAGATAACGATCTTTCAAAACAAAGAGAGGAAGCAGTAGCTGAAGGCGCCTGATGTCGCAGGCATGTCTTTGACCATAAACTACTGAGATTGTGAGAGTCTTGCAACACTTGTAGTGATGGTGGTGAGTAAGACACAGAGGAGGCCATGACTCCACTGAGAGAAGTGCTCTGTATTAGCACAGGCTTCACTGTGACACGCAACACCCCCAATAAACTCACTCACCAACACAGAACAACGCATAAAACATGTACTCATGTTCTAAACTAACAAACAACAACAACAAACAACACAAAGAGTCTGTTTTCAGGTGGATGCGCATCTACTGTGAGCCTGTGCATGTAGCCACCTGTATGGCCAAGCCTACAACATATAGGCTGATATAAACTATTCATTTATTACACAATATTTCCAGAATGTTTTATGATTATTCTAGACTTATATGCCTGTTGACTGAAGGATCTTGTAGTGTGATATAAAATTTAAGCAGTGCCAAACCATGTTATTCATTCTTTAACATGGCAAAGTGCATGAAGACACTCTCCATCACCAGATACACGAAATTAAATTAATAAAAAACATAAAATCGCGAAAGAAAAAAGAACACAGTTTCAAATTTTCATCACTGATGAACAACGGGAGCAAAAGTGACGAGATGTTTCAACTCCTCTGACATTGTAGGCCTACCTCTCTCTCTCCCTATCTCTATCTCCTTCCCTCCTTCTCTCTCTCTCTCTCTTTCTCTCTCTCTGTCTCTCTCTCTCTGTCTCTCTGTCTCTCTCTCTCTCTCTCTCTCTCTCTCTCTCTCCCCCCCCCTCAATCTCTATCTCTTACCCTCCCTCCCTCTACGTCTCTCTCTCTCTCCCTCCCTCTGTCTCTGTCTATCTCTCTCTGTCTCTCTGTCTCTCTCTCTTTCTTTCTCTCTCTCATTTAATCTGGAACTAGAGATGTTTTAAAGAGTCAAATGTGTTGACAGCATTAAGAAAATTAGTGGCATTAAACTGTATTGTGGTAACACATTAATAACACATTAAGAACACATAACTACAGTGAAAGACCCAATGAAACTGATCTTTACCTAGAATATTTTGTTACTATTGAAATAATTGAAAACTGTGTTTGTAAACAAAGTCCTGGCTTTTTTATAAAATAGTAAGTACACCTGTATTTTGACTTCAAATCAAGTTCTTTCTCTGTGAATAAAGGTATTCACTGGCTCTTTCAGAGTTGATGACACTTTAAGCCCATAAAGAGGTCCCCAGGGAACTTCTGGTGTTCAAATGAACTTCTGCAGCACAGCAGAAGCACCTTCTGACTTCCTTTTAAACATTTCACTTCTAAAAATCCAAAGCATTTTATGAAAATAACTCCCATCTGGATTCTTATTGTCAGTCTTTACAGAATAGGTACTTTTTACAAGTTTTTCTTAAACTTATGTCTCCTAAGTGAGTTAAACCTGACCTAATTTCATTTTATAGGTGCTGTTTGAGCTGTAGATCTTCATCAGAAGCCATTTTTATCAGTTAAAGCTGGTGAAGCTGCTACACGTCACTGCACATTTGAGGAATACAGTCCAGAGCGGTTGTTTTGGTATAAATATAAACTGGGCCAGACTCGTCAGCTGGTGGGAACAGTGCTAGGAGGTGCATACATTTATTCGCAACTCAAGCTTCAAACCAGAATCTCACTGGAGGCAACCAAGAGCAGCTTTTCACTGCATATTATACCTGCTACTACAAATGATGAAGGAATATATTTCTGTGGAAAATCTCAAGGGAACATTAATGAGTTTTCCACAGGAAATTTCTTAACTGTGACAGGTAATCATCATATTTTCATCATCATTTGTTAAGGTAAACATTTTTTTAACAACCTTTAATAGCAGAGGGGGAAAATGGAATAAACGTTCCATTTTACAATAATTTTCATTTACTGTAAAGCTCCATCATATCTGTACATAGGTTTACCATGCCTGTGCAAAAGTCTTTGTAGTACAATTAATATTTTATGTTTTCCAGTATGTTAAACTCAGCAAAACATATAAATAAAGAAAATTAGCAGAAAAATGTAAAATACAATTGTGTATAAAAAATATTTAAAAAAAATATTTTTTTAAAGTGAGGTTTGGTGAAAGTTCTGGCAAAATCTAATATGAATGATAAAAATCAGAAACCTACTTAAGAGCTAAAAGCTCCCTCTTGTGGAAAGTCTTAGTTTGGATAACGAATTGACTGAGTAAGTAGGTGGGTAGGTGAGTGAGTGAGTAAGTGAGTGAGTAAGTGGGCGAGTGAGTGAGTGAGTGAGTGAGTGAGTGAGTGGGCGAGTGAGTGAGTGAGTGAGTGAGTGGGTGAGGGAGTTAGTGAGTGAGTGATTGAAATACACACAGGTTTCACAAGATGCTTGTGTAAACTTCTATAAGGAAATAAAATGCTGATAACTGAACATGCTACTGACTCATGAGTGTGACCATCATTGTCTTGTGAATGTGATCAATAATTATTAATTACTGTGGTAAGGTTAGAAAGGAAAGCTGCCTCATTTGATTGTAATATGTCCCTTCAATAGGTGAACATACGCAAGTTACTTTCTACAGGCTTCTCAGCCCAAGACTGTTTCCTGCTCCACCAGTCCCTGGTACTGGTACTTCAGTTACTCTGCAGTCAGAAGGTAAATGTACATCAAATTTATTTTCTGAAAAAAAAAAATTCAGTGCTTCAAAAATGCTTGTGACTTTATTTATTTCATTTGTCTGCCTGTATAACATACCATAACAGCCAAAAAGACTTCTTAATTCATCATTTTTCATGTTACACCCACTTTGATCAGCAGAGAATAGGTTTGTTTTTTTTTTTGCTGGTCACTTAATCTGCTGCCTTCTCTGTGGTCAAAGCTGAGAAACTTTATTGAAGATGGTGTGAACCACCAAACAAAATGAACTTGAAATCAGAATGAAATCAGACATTTTAAAACTCTTTCTAAATATGGACTCTGATCATCAAACTCATGATAATAAATAAAAGTAATCTTATTAAACAAGAAACACAAGAGTTTACAGTGTCAGATTTTTACTAAAATGGTTAAAATAATATTTCTGTGACGCCTTTCTTGCCCTGCCTGCTTTAGATCAATTTTGGTCTTGTTTTTTAAAATCCTACTTTTGATTTTTGTTGAATTCCACCTTTTTTTCAAACTTTCAAAGTAATTAAATTGTTGACATGTAAACAAAGTCTTTCAGGCTGGCTGATGTGAATCTTAACTGAAGAAAAAAATGTTGATCAGGACTTCATCTCACCCGATATTAATAAGTTGACTAATGTGTTTGTTTTCTCTTGTTTGGATTATTGTAATGCATTATTTACTGGCATCTCCGAAAAGAGTTTAGACAAACTACAGAATGTACAGAATCAGCAGAAAGAGCTTTTACATCAACAGAGTAGAGTGGCAGCACTTTGCTTGCTTCATGCTCAGTAGAGAAAGTATTTTGAAGTCATTCAAATTTAAAACTGATAATGGAATAAGACTTCATCTTATATATAACTGCTACAAAGATGTCTTAGAGCCCAGTGTGTACCACCTCACCATGAACTTATTTACAAAGATACATTTTAGTCCAAAACATTTTTTCAAAACTGTTCTTAAACACTTTTTCATTCATCATGTAATGTACATATTTATTAGTATTTCATGTGGTAACTTTCTGCTGGAGCTTTAAGAGGCTTTTTAAGGAACTTTTTGTAGCCAAACACGAGTAAAAAAGAAGAGCAGACAGGAAAAAGACCCTGTTACAGCCAATGAGCTCAGTCTCCTGAGCCCAGCCAGCTCATACAGTGTGCTGCTGTAGTTAATTACTTCCTTTCCAGTTTCTTTCAAGCAAGAACAGCTTCATATTAACACAATGGCTCTGATTTGGATGCTGATTTTGCATCTCTACATGATACGTAAGTTTAGGAGGTTTAGATCTTCATTTACTCTTATATTTTGGGTTTATTATTTACCGTATGTTGAAATATCATCTACTACTGTCTTTGTCAGCTGAGCTCTGATCTGATTCTATTTTATAGGTTCTGCTCAAACTGGGGATCTTTCTGAGGCATCATTTGTGAACCTGTTACTTTACACTGCAAATTTGTAGAAAAGTTTTCTCAAAATAATTGGGTTTGGTACAAACAAAGATCAGGACAGGAACCTCAGGAAGTGGCAGTGAAGTTAGGCTCTAGAGAACCCCACTCTTTCATCAGACTCAAAAATCAGATTCAAAATAAACCAGCATTTTTCTCTGACTATTGAACAAACTACTAAAGATGATGAAGGAATGTACTTCTGTGGAAAAGGAGATGAAAAAACCATTACATTTTCTAATGGTACATTCTTAGCAGTGAGAGGTAATAAATTGACTGTTTTGTACATCATTTTTGTCTCACATATACACTCATGTAGAACTTTACAACAATAGAAAACTCATATGAAATGTTTGTACAGTTAATTTTATTATACTCAATTTTTTATGATGTCAATCAAATTGACACTGTATTGAATTTTCAGTGTTTACATTGCGCTTGTGTGTATCATAATGATATATTGTATAAATAAAAAGCCAATTGATTACCACAATACCCTGTTTGTAGTGCTTCAATATTGCTGCATTTTGAAAAAAAAATGTTAATATTTAATAATTTACAGTCTAATGTGTGACTGAAAAGCCAATATTCACTAAATTCTTATGTCTGCTTGTATCGACCACGTAAACCCCAGTTTAACATATCAGTGCTCCAAACTCCAGTATGGGTGTCAGTTTCTCCAGGAGAGTCGGTCACTCTGCAGTGTACGGTCCTCTCTGAGATCAGAGCAGCAGATCTCCGAGTGCTCTGGTTCAGAGCTGCTGCAGGACAATCCTTTCCTGAAATCATTTACACTCATCAGAACAGCAGCAGCCGTCAGTGTGAGATCAGCTCTTCTACACACAGCTCTGTGTACAACTTCTCCAAGAACAACTTCAGCCACTCTGATGCTGGAATTTACTTCTGCGCTGTGGCTGCTTGTGGGAAGATCATTGTTGGTAATGGAGCATCAATACAGTTGAGTAAGCCTCTTTAGCTGCTTTGCGTTGTTTACCTGTATACGTTAAGTGCAGTAAAACTGTTGGCCATTGAGCAATATTCCAATAACGGAAAATTCCAAGCAAATTCTAAATTTATTCCAAATCTGTCAGTATTCTGGAGCCATGTGGGCTGAAATTTTTAACTTAGATGTCATCATAAATTGGACATCATTGGAATTACAGTGAACAGCATTTTGGCATACAATACAGGAAATTGCATCTACATTTTTATTCTAGCAACATTTATGATAGAACTGAAGCTCTGACCACTTTCCTTACTGTTTTAGTGATGCTGCTAAGTTATATTAATGTCATGGTGATACAGTAACATGTAACAGTCTGTGTTTACTTTGAACTTATAAAATAAATATAACAGTGCTTTGATCATTTATATCTTGCAGAGGGTCCTGTGGATCCCACTGTGTTCTATCTGGGAGCAGCTTTGGGAATCTGTGTGATTGTAATCTGCATTCAGGCCATTCAGAACTGCAGGGGTGAGTGTAGATTAATCTGTTATACATGGTGGTATTGTGCTTTTGTAAATAATTAATGATTATGTGTTTTGAAACGTTGCGTAACTACAATGCTACACTAACAGTGCCAAATAAATAAATTAAAATAAAATTGCATTTACATTTATTTACATGTACAGCATTTAGCAGACGCTTTTATCCAGAGCGACTTACAAGAAGTGCTTTGTCTATCTAGAGAAAGTATCTTTGCTAGTTACCAATAGGTTAGAGAAAAAGACAGGCCTGAGCTCAGATACTGCTAGAAACAAAAAGTCAGGGTAGATAGACCAGAACTCTGTGCCATTCAATGCAATGCAATACAATAAAATACAGTACAATATATTACAATACACAGTGCAATACAATAAAATATAAGTGCAGATTATAAATCAGTGCTGATTTAAGTGCTGTGTAAAGAGATGAGTCTTCAGTCTGCGTTTGAAGACAGCAAGAGACTCTGCTGTACGGACAGCCAGTGGGAGTTCATTCCACCACCTGGGCGCCAGTACAGAGAACATTCTCGATGCTTGTCTTCCACGCGCCTTGAAGGATGGCGGGTCAAGCCGAGCTGTAGCTCGAAGGGCTCGTGGTACAATGCGAGATTTCACCATTGATAAATAAATTAATAAATAATAATAAATTAATTAATTAATTAATTAAAATAAATAAATATTTTGTCCTCTTCTGAGTTTTGCATTTGGGCAGAACGAATCTGATCAAATCCGATCAGAAATGTGTTGATCGGATTACTGACAAACTCTGTTTTTCTTTAGTTGTTGGATTTTTAAATGCCTGTAAACACACTCAGCATAATCTTTCTTTACTCCATCATAGGGAGAGATCATGATTCGGTGGTGGAGAACAAAGCCAGTCAGGTACTACATGTTCTCTCATCCACACTGACTCTGTTTAATTCTTATAGAGTTCTCTAATCTTCAGCCTTTAATATTTCATATTCATCTCTACAGGACTCTGCAGCTGTGGGGCTGAGTTATGCAGCCAAAAGCCTGAGAATGAAGAGTGGACGCTCTGAACACAGTGTTTACTCTGAAGTCAGATACTTCTCAGTTACTGACCTCAACAGTCACTGACTCACTGGACTCTCTTCTCTTGTAGCAGCAGAAGTGAAGTTTGGGGATGTTTTCTGTTACTGTCAGCTTTGTAATCTGTATCTGTTTATTTGTGTTTGTGCTGATTTCAGTCAGGATCTACAATCATGTGCTTCACTTTGCTCTGAGATCAAAACTGCATGGGAAAAAAAAAAAAACAGTCCAGTTTGGTATGAAGCGTCAGTTCTCTGCAGGAGCTGAGCGAGAGCAGTTTTAGAGTCTGTGGTTACTGACACATCTCATGTGTGGCAAACGGTCATGAGCTCAGATGGTGTCTGATATTAGATGGAGAGGTGTTTAAGATAGTAGTGACAATTTCCATATAATTAATTTAAAGTAAAGCTGTTTTCACTCTTTAGGCCTTTAGAGATTATTACTGATGCTTTAAATGGCATCTTATGGTATTGAAAGTACACCAGTTTAAAATCTGTATATCACTGTTGTTGGAAGAAAACCTCAGTATCAACATTATCAAACATTAAAATCATCAAACATTAACCTGTCCAACATACAAATTTTACAGCAAAATTTAAAATGTACTTTACTTTTAATGTAAGTCAATGGAACTGGATTATTTTGGTCTTTTTGGGTAATTTATTTGGTCAAAAACAACAAAAATGGATATCAGCTATATATATATATATATATATATATATATATATATATATATATATATATACACATGTTCAGATGGAAATATATTTATTTGGATTTGAAACAATATTAATGCCCTTTTAACTGAATGCCCATTTGAACTCAACCAAGAATAACTGGAGGAAATAATAACTTTTAAAAAATGAAATAGATATAAATTTTTCAATGCTGAAATACTGTATGCTTTGGAATTTAATCCTAACTATAAATGCATGTAATCGTGTTTCATAACTTGCTGTGCTTCCATATAATAAGGCCATGTTTACATATTGTACAGGCAATGGCGTGTGTGAAGTGTAAATGTTTAAAATGTGTCTTTAAAATAATTGCAATAAAATATTCTGAAATGAAAAGTAGATGTCTACTTATGATATTTGATTAATACTTTATTACATATTTGTGCTAAATTAATGTCGGTGCGTATCACCAAACACAATAAGCATTTCCTACACAGCATGTCTTTATTCATTCTCATTAAAAATCAGACTGTAAATTAATATCTGTAGATGATTATTTCAACACTTAATTTTACTCAATATGGTACTGTACTGTTAATGTTACTATCTCATATATTCAGCTTTGTAATTTGCTACCTGGACTTATTACTTACCTTTATATAAAATATTATTTTAAGGCATCATCTTTAAACCTGTTTGTTTCCACAAGGCAAAGATCTGATGATTTTGTTAATATTGAATATAGAAATAAATGAGAAATCTCAGTCTAAGGCCGTCCCTTGGACAGACAAACAGGTACAGTCATTCTGTAAGTAGACGGAGGTAAACAGAATGGTCAGAGATACATTTACAGTATAAGGAACATATTGACGTCTTGTGAATGTGATCAATAGTTATCATTTACTGTGGAAAGGTCAGACAGGACAACTGCCTCACTTGACTGTAATATGACTCTTCAATTGGCGAACGTACGTAAGTTACTTTCTACAGGCCTCTCGGACCATGACTGTGTCCTCCTGAGAGGGAACTGAATTTCTCCAACAGAACCAAAACAGTCTTTTTATTTTTAGATAATTTCTTATTAAACAACAGATCAGGCCTTTAAACCTTGCGAAGAGAATATAGTGGCTTTCTTACATGTGCCTGTTTTCCTACAGAGGCTATTAGTCTTTTAGTCAGTAAGATCACAGAATGTTTTTCAGGAACCAAAACTATTAATAATAAAAGTAGAAACAAGAATAATAAAAAAGGACCATTGCTGTGGCCAAACAGATCAAGTCAAGCAGACAAACAGAACCATGTGACTTTTACCAGCCAATGGGGTTCAGTATAAGACCCCAGAAGCTGATGCAGTTTGAAGCTTTACTCAGTTACACCCTTACCTTCATATTTGCCTTCAAGTTTCAAGTTATAGCTGTTGTTTTTTCTGATGATGGATCCAGCTGTGATTATCATCTTACTTCTCTACAAGACATGTAAGTTTCATAAAGTTACTGAAAACTGTTCTTACATGTATTATTGTTAATTCTGCTTGTTTTAATTTGCATCCATATTTTTCTTATTGACGGAACTTTGGTTGAATAGACTGAACTTTTCTTTATAGATTCTGCTCAAGCAGTGAGAAATTCTGAGCCGTTGGTCGTCTCAGCAGCTCCTGGTGAAAAGGTCACTCTCAACTGCCCACCTGTAGTTGACTCAGATGCAGATGTCAGGATGTGGTACAAACAAAGACTGGAGCATGCGCCACTGGAAGTGGGATCAAAGTTTAAAACTAGGGATTCAATAATTTCAGCTCCTTTTGACAAATCAAGATTTAAAATAGAAAGAACAGCTCAAAGCGTTTCTCTCAGTATTGAACGTGTCACTAAAGAAGATGAAGGAATGTACTTCTGTGCAGCAGCTGGAGAGAAAACGATGAACTTTTCTACTGCTACATTCTTAGCGGTCACAGGTAATAGAATTAATTTATTGTATTCATTGTTTTGAACATGTAAAATGTATTTATTTTTAAAAATCCATTTAGAAGCCATTCTAAAATGTTTTGTTGCTACTGACCTTAATAATATCAATTCTAGTACAAAACTGATGCTTAGTTTTTTAATATCCCTTACATGTCACTGTCACACTTTAGATGCATAATAGACTCATTGCTGTTTCATTGTTTTACTTTTATTATAATGTTATCATACTGATATGTCAGTGTTATTCTAAAACTGTATATATTACATTGTCCAGGGCAGTTAAACACATCAGTGCTCCAAACTCCAGTATGGGGGTCAGTTTCTCCAGGAGAGCCAGTCACTCTGCAGTGCACAGTCATCTCTGAGATCAGAGCAGCAGAACTCCGAGTGCTCTGGTTCAGAGCTGCTGCAGGACAATCCTTTCCTGAAATCATTTACACTCACAACAGCAGCAGCCGTCAGTGTGAGATCAGCTCTTCTACACAAAGCTGTCGGTACAACTTCTCCAAGAACATCCTCAACCAGCACCATACTGGAACTTACTACTGCGCTGTGGAAGCTTGCGGGAGGATTATTTTAGGCAGTGGATCATCAGTAGAACTGAGTAAGTGTTTTTTTTCAGGTTTGTATACATTTCTTTTGAGACCTGACCTTAGAGGTCAGTTCGAATTCCATTATCTTTGCTGCTATTCGCCACTCTACTATGGTGCAGTACCAACATCTATAGAGGTTTGATTAATATCCTGCACGCATCACCACAGTGTGTAAAATCCCACCAGTAAAACGATAAATATTCTATTTTAAAAATTAATATGTGGCAGAATATTATGGCATAATTTGCTTTATTTCCAAATATAATATTGGTAGTAAGCCGAAATAGGGATTTATGCCAGACTATGTGGAACACTTAAAAACCGTAAACCCTCAGTTCCTTATGATCATCATCATCCACAGCATCCTTAGCTAATGGGGGATTTCAATAACCATGGTACCACTTTGGTACCTTAGGTACAATGCAGCGTCATCCAAGTGGCCAGCCCGAGCAGCCATGTAGCTGTGGTGTAGTGTCACTTAGGCAGCCGGCCCAAGAGGCCTCATAGTTGGTCAAATTATGTTTCGTCCACAAAACATGTCATCTGTCCAGATGTGTTCAAACTTTTGCATATGACTTCAGCTATGAAGTATTATCGTGGGTAACATTACAGCCAGGGGTTTAAATCCCTGTTTGAGGAGTTGAGCTGGTATTTATGGCTGCTTTAGGAAACTCCAACACTTCTATGAATGTAAATATACAGTAGTGTCATATTCTAATATCTTACAGCCTGTCCTGTGGATCCCACTGTGTTCTATCTGGGAGCAGCTTTGGGAATCTGTGTGATTGTGATCTGTGTTCAAGCCATTCGAAACAGCAGCGGTGAGTGTAGCTTAATCTGTCATATATGGTGTTATTATACTTTGTAAATAATGACTGATTAATGCATTTTAAACTGATCTTTTACAATAATGCCTTAAATTGCAAGATTTAGGAAATATTAACTTACAGAATACATGTAAAGTCCTTTTTTAAAAACTATTAATGGAAGAACAGCATTTAATCTTAATCTTAATCTAGTCCTTTGTCTTCATTTCATTCTGAATTTATATTTATGCTGATTTTATATGTATTTTTGTTACAATTAAAATAATTTACTTTTAGATTTTTCAATTTTTATGTTCTCTTGCTTTTATTTTTTTGTGTGCTTGCTTTTATTTGCCTTTCTAGATGTGACATGAAAATATGAACATAAAAGTATGAATAAATAAAGTGTATTATTACTATTAGTGGGCTAAAGATAAAGTTTCAAATAAGAAAACATTAATGACTGTCAGAATCTTGAGAGTTTTAAGAAGAAATTTCATCTTAAGATTGCTTAGTGAATGAGGCCCATTATATGAGCCCTAATAATGAAAATGAGTAAAATAATGATTCATTTTTTATTAATTGGGCTTGTGCAAACTGACTGTAACTAAAAGTGACCAGCACTGAGGTCATATTCTCTGATCTAAACTCTAAATATGACACTGTGATCTTTCTTTAGTCCATCATAGGGAGAGATCATGATTCGGTGGTGGAGAACAAAGCTAGTCAGGTACTACATGTTCTCTCATCCACACTGACGGTGTTTAATTCTTATAGAGTTCTCTAATCTTCAGCCTTTAATATTTCATATTCATCTCTACAGGACTCTACAGCTGTGGAGCTGAATTATGCAGCCAAAAGCCTGAGAATGAAGAGTGGACGCTCTGGACACAGTGTTTACTCTGAAGTCAGATACTTCTCCGTTACTGACCCCAACAATCACTGACTCACTGGACTCTCTTCTCTTGTAGCAGCAGAAGTGAAGTTTGGGGATGTTTTCTGTTACTGTCAGCTTTGTAATCTGTATCTGTTTATTTGTGTTTGTGCTGATTTCAGTCAGGATCTACAATCATGTGCTTCACTTTGCTCTGAGATCAAAACTGCATGACTTAAAAAAAGCAGTCTGGTCTGGTATGAAGTGTCAGTTCTCTGAAGGAGCCGAGCGAGAGCAGTTTTAGGGTGTGTGATCAGTCAGATGTGTGACAAACACATTAATGAGCTCAGATGTCTGATATTGTTCGCTCTCAATGGAAATGTAGAAGACGTGTTTCAGGTTGTAGTGAGAACAGATCAATATACACAGTTACTGTTTATTTGCTTTGTTTAACATACTGGGAGAAAAGTAAAATAAAATGTGGCCTCCACAAAGTTATGGAAGTTAACCTAAGCAAATAAAGTCCAGTCTAGTTTGATATGAACTGTCAGTCCTCTGAAGGAGCTGAGTGAGAGCAGTTTTAGAGTCTGTGGTTACTCACAACTGTGGTTGCACGACTGAAAAATAAACGTCTAGTTTCAGGTCTCTGAAGGATCAGAATTTGTGGTCACTTTAGACATTTAAACGTGGCAAGCATGCGCTCAGATGGTGTCTGATATTGAGTTCATGAGGCTGTAGAAGACGTATTTCAGGCTGTGGTTGCTCTTCAGGCCTTTAGAGATTATTATTGATAGCTTGAAACTGAATTCATGCTCCACCTGTTTATCTACGTTTAAAAACTTCTGTTAATAGTGTTCGATTTGTTTGTTGACTTTGACATATCCAAAAAAAATGCCATAGCTATTCACAAGTCAATGTTTTGTTATTTATTAGGTTTTTCAATGTGTTTGAGCATATAAACAGTAATTGTTTATTAAAGTGTGCAGAAGTGTGTTCACTGTAGGAAATCAACATTGTGATATTTACTTATTATTATTTTTACTTTACAAAGTATGACTTTTAGCAGCCAAATAAATACTCTTCAAATTTCAGGTGGTTGCAGGTTGCTTGCTGAATATAAATATAACCTTCTTATTATTTATTTGGTTCTGAATAGGTGAACAGACTTGGTGACACAGAGGAAGCTCTAATTCTTCAAGAGGTCACGTTTTAGTGTTTTTTGAAAGATGAGGTTGTTTAACTGTTTAAACCATCTTACAATGTCTAGACAACATATATTTTACATGAAAAAATATATTAAATCATTTTTTTCACTTATTCTTTGAGGTCACAGGGCAGAGTTTTCAGCTTCTTACTGAGACTTGTTTTCTCCCCTTGGTAATGTAGAGTAAAAAGATGTGTGTGTTCATGGGCTTGTTTGTGTTCCACTGTAAACACACTAGCACAGTGAGGAGTTTGTCATCATATCAAACCACACCACTTTTTTTTTTAAACCTGATTTTCCAAGTATGGCTCAGAGGACTCTTGGGCTGGTGGTCTGATGCAGCCTGGCCGATTAAGCGACCTGATTGAAGTGATATCACAGCCTGGACTGGCTGCTTGATTGACAGGTCACTGCAGCTGTGGGGCTGCCTGGACTGCTAGTGTTTGGCTGCATGAGCAGCACTACAGTAGCACTAGAAGGCCTCTCAGGTTGGCTGCCTCAGCAGCGCTACATCACACCTACTTGGCTGCCTGTGACATCCACCTGGGTAATGCTGCGTTGCACCTATGAGGCTGCCTGGACTGACGGTGTTTGGCTGCGGGAATATGCTAGCTCTTTGTAGCTAAGGACATTTTTGGTCTTTGAGGCTTTTGGGCTCCTGTGTGATGCAATGTAGTTGCAGGACTAAGGACTCCTTCCATGCCAATGAAATGACTCTATACCATGGTCAGAGAAACCCCCACCCCCGCTACCTGTGGGTACCATGAAGTTGTGCGTGTGTGTGTGTGTGTGTGTGTGTGTGTGTGTGTGTGTGTGTGTTCTGTGTTGTGTATTTAGGTATTGCTGATTACGCATTTTGTTACTTTCTGATTGGAAAGCGTCTTGAGCGTGGGAAAGGCACTATATAAATAAAAGTGATGATAATGATAATAAACATATTTCATGATGAACTGATTGATATAAAAGTTGCCTGATATTTTTTTTTCTGTCTCTTATAAAGTTACTGCTTTAGAGATAAAGGGTTTTGTTCTGACAACAACCATATCATTCCTGTTTCAATCTCCCACCATAGTATACATCTGTCTTTTATATTAGTACTGAATTACTGTCAGTATATTTCATAAACCTTATCATAATGATGAGCAACAACATGATAGCGAGTTTGGTTTAGTGGTTTTAATTCTCATGTTGATAAATGCCTGGCTGGTGAAATTTGCCTGGTACTGGACCTTTTTTATTTATTAATGGCATTATTTTTAATACCATATAAACGTGTTAAATGTTTTATCTCAGGTTTTCTAGTTTTTGGCTTTGCCATCTATACAAGGTGACATTACAATATTCATTCAGTAAAATATTAGTTATTTAGTTATTAAGCACTTAATGAAGATTTAAATAAATAAAATAGAACAAATTGAAAACAAAATGAATTGCAATCTAAGGCCAACTCTTACTCAAACGAAGGGAGACTAAATAAAAGTAAATGGCCATATGGTCTTTTGCAATATATGAGAAATACATTGTCTACAAGGATGGAAGTAGTTGAAGGGAAGTAAATCTCTAACAGCACAACTGAAAACCAAAACAATCCTACATTCTTTATTCTACAATAAAAACCTTCACAGGCAGATATTCTGAGCTGCTCATATATGACGGCTTCTCTATAGAGAGCTTATGACAGCTGCTATTAAATATAAGACTATGACAACCAAAACTATTGATAAGAGCTCAAACAGAGCCCAGAGTACTTTTTATGGCCAAACAGATCAAGTCAAGCAGACAGAAAGACCCATGTGACTTTTACCAGCCAATGAGCTTCAGTATAAGACCCCAGGCTAACGCAGTTTGGTGCTTTAATTCCGTCCTTGCCTACATATTTGCCTTCAGGTTATAGCTGTTGCTTTTTCTATGATGGCTCAAGCTGCGATTATCATCTTACTTCTCTACAAGATATGTAAGTTTCATGAAGTTCAATGATTAAAAAAAATATCTATCTTTGTGTTTATTATTGTTACTTATGCTTGTTTTAAAATTAATCCACATTTTTTGAACTGACTGAAAGTAAACTTTGTTTTATAGACTCTGTTCCAGCAGTGAGAAATTCAGAGCCAGTAGTCATCTCAGCTGAGCCTGGTAAAGAGGTCACTATCACCTGCACATTTGTAGATGACTCTAGTGTAGGTGTTAGGATGTGGTACAAACAAAGACTGGAGCACGTTCCACTGGAAGTGGGATCAAAGTTTAAAGATAAGGACCCAGTAATGTCACCACGTTTCAAACAAACAAGATTTAAAATAGACAGAATAGTGAATGGCATTTCTCTCAGGATTGAACCTGTTACTAAAGAAGATGAAGGAATGTACTTCTGTGGGCTGGACAGACAGAATCGGATGGACTTTTCTACTGCTACATTCTTGGCTGTAACAGGTGATATAATTGATTTATTGTTGTCAGTGTTGCTTTTATGTAAAATGTCTTTTTAATAAGTCATATTAATGCATTGAGAGTATTTAAAATCATACGAAGCCAGTATTAAATACATTGTTGGCATTGATAGTAGAAAATTTCTTACACTGTCTTTATTATGTTTTCCAGGACAGTCAGACATATCAGTGCTCCAAACTCCAGTACGGGGGTCAGTTTCTCCAGGAGAGCCGGTCACTCTGCAGTGCACAGTCCTCTCTGAGATCAGAGCAGCAGATCTCCGAGTGCTCTGGTTCAGAGCTGCTGCAGGACAATCCTTTCCTGAAATCATTTACACTCATCAGAACAGCAGCAGCCGTCAGTGTGAGATCAGCTCTTCTACAAGCTGCTCTCTGTATGAGTTCTCTAAGAACATCCGTGACCACAACCATACTGGAACTTACTACTGCGCTGTGGCTGCTTGTGGGAAGATCATTTTTGGGAATGGAACAGCAGTAGAACTGAGTAAGTGTTTTTTTTTTAAGTTTTTCTACATTTCTTTTGTGAACTGAGCTTAGAGGTCAGTTTAAGTTCAATTTGCTATGCTGCTCTTCACCACTCTACTGTGGTGCAGTACCAGCATTTTCAGAGGTTTGTTTAATAACCCTCACGCATCACCACAGCGTTTAAAATCCTACCAATAAAATGATAAATATTCTATTTTAGAAATCGTCATGTGGCAGAATATTATGGCAAAATTGGTTCTACTTCCAAATATAACATTAGCAGTAAGCCGAAATAGGGATTTATGCCAGACTATGTGGAATGCTTAAATACCGTAAACCCTCAGTTCCTTATGATCATCATCATCCGCAGCATCCTTAGCTAAGGGGGATTTCAATAACCATGGTACCACTTTGCTAGCCCAGAAAGAGTCCTTTCTTTGAGGGTAGCTTTCAAGGCTGAAAATGTCCTCAGCCACTAAGGCAGAACATTTTTCCAGCATTTGAACACCATCAGTCCAGGCACCCCTTAGGTACAATGCAGCGTCATCCAAGTGGGCAGCCCAGGCAGCCATGTAGCTGTGGTGTAATGTCACTTAGGCAGCCGGCCCAAGAGGCCTCATAGTTGGTCAAATTATGTTTCGTCCACAAAACATGTCATCTGTCCAGATGTGTTCAAACTTTTGCATATGACTTCATCTATGAAGTATTATAGAGGGTAACATTACAGCCAGGGGTTTAAATCCCTGTTTGAGGAGTTGAGCTGGTATTTATGGCTGCTTTAGGAAACTCCAACACTTCTATGAATGTAAATATACAGTAGTGTCATATTCTAATATCTTACAGCCTGTCCTGTGGATCCCACTGTGTTCTATCTGGGAGCAGCTTTGGGAATCTGTGTGATTGTGATCTGTGTTCAAGCCATTCGAAACTGTAGCGGTGAGTGTAGCTTAATCTGTCATATATGGTGTTATTATACTTTGTAAATAATGACCGATTAATGCATTTTAAACTGATCTTTTACAATAATGCCTTACATTGCAAGATTTAGGAAATATTAACATACAGAATACATGTAAAGTCCTTTTTTAAAAACTATTAATGGAATAACAGCAATGAATGTCTGACTGTATAACTGAACCTGCAGTTTTTATGTTCTCTTGCTTTTATTTTTTTGTATGCTTGCTTTTATTTGCCTTTCTAGATGTGATATGAACATATTAATACAAAAGTATGAATAAATAAAGTGTATTATTACTATTAGTGGGCTTCATTCAGTAGTATCTTCTTATGTTTTGTGCCTGAGAAAAGTCCTAAGATAAAGTTTCAAATAAGAAAACATTAATGACTGTCAGGATCTTGAGGGTTTTAAGAAGAAATTTCATCTTAAGATTGCTTAGTGAATGAGGCCCATTATATGAGGCCTAATAATGAAAATTAGTTAAATAATGATTCATTTTTTATTAATTGGGCTTGTGCAAACTGACTGTAACTAAAAGTGACCAGCACTGAGGTCATATTCTCTGATCTAAACTCTAAATATGACACTGTGATCTTTCTTTACTCCATCATAGGGAGAGATTGTGATTCGGTGGTGGAGAACAAAGCCAGTTATGCAGCCAAAAGCCTGAGAATGAAGAGTGGACGCTCTGGACGCAGTGTTTACTCTGAAGTCAGATACTTCTCAGTTACTGACCCCAACAATCACTGACTCACTGGACTCTCTTCTCTTTCAGCAGCAGAAGTGAAGTTTGGGGATGTTTTCTGTTACTGTCAGCTTTGTAATCTGTATCTGTTCATTTGTGTTTGTGCTGATTTCAGTCAGGATCTACAATCATGTGCTTCACTTTGCTCTGTGCTCAAAACTGCATTACTGAAAAAAAGCAGTCTGGTCTGGTATGAAGTGTCAGTTCTCTGAAGGAGCTGAGCGAGAGCAGTTTTAGAGTGTGTGGTCACTCAGACTTGTGACAAACACATTAATGAGCTCAGATGTCTGATATTGTTTGCTCTCAATGGAAATGTAGAAGACGTGTTTCAGGCTGTAGGGAGAACAGATCTATATACACAGTTACTGTTTATTTGCTTTGTTTAACATATTGGGAGAAAAGTAAATTAAAATGTGGCCTCCACAAAGTTATGGAAGTTAACCTAAGCAAATAAAGTCCAGTCTAGTTTGATATGAACTGTCAGTCCTCTGAAGGAGCTGAGTGAGAGCAGTTTTAGAGTCTGTGGTTACTCACAACTGTGGTTGAACGACTGAAAAAAAAAAACGTCTAGTTTCAGGTCTCTGAAGGAACAGAATTTGTGGTCACTTTAGACATTTAAACGTGGCAAGCATGCGCTTAGATGGTGCCTGATATTGAGTTCATGAGGCTGTAGAAGACGTATTTCAGGCTGTAGTGAGAATTTCCATATAATCAGTCTAAAATAAAGCTGTGGTTGCTCTTCAGGCCTTTAGAGATTATGACTGATAGCTTGAAACTGAATTCATGCTCCACTTGTTTATCTACGTTTAAAAACTTCTGTTAATAGTGTTCGATTTATTTGTTGACTTTGACACATCGAAAAGAAAATGCCATAGCTATTCACAAGTCAATGTTTTGTTATTTATTAGGTTTTTCAACGTGTTTAATTGAGCATATAAACAGTAATTGTTTATTAAAGTGTGCAGAAGTGTGTTCTCTGTAGAAAATCAACATTGTGATATTTACTTATTATTATTTTTACTTTACAAAGTATGACTTTTAGCAGCCAAATAAATACACTTCACATTTCAGGTGGTTGCAGGTTGCTTGCTGAATATAAATATAATCTTCTTATTATTTATTTGGTTCTAAATAGGTGAACAGACTTGTTGACACAGAGAAAGCTCTAATTCTTCAAGAGGGCACGTTTTAGTGTTTTTTGAAAGATGAGGTTGTTTAATTGTTTAAACCATCTTTCAATGTCTAGACAACATACATTTTACATGAAAAAATATATTAAATCATTTTTTTCACTTATTCTTTGAGGTCACAGGGTAGACTTTTCAGCTTCTTACTGAGGCTTGTTTTCTCCCCTTGGTAATGTAGAGTAAAAAGATGTGTGTGTTCATGGGCTTGTTTATGTTCCACTGTACGCACACTAGCACAGTGAGGAGTTTGTCATCATATCAAACCACACCACTTTTTTTTTTCCACACCGATTTTCCACGTGTGGCTCAGAGGACTCTTGGGGTGACGGTCTGATGCAGCCTGGCCGCTTCAGAGACCTGATTGAAGTGATGTCACAGCCTGGACTGGCTGCTTGATTGACAGGTCACTGCAGCTGTGGGGCTGCCTGGACTGGTAGTGTTCGGCTGCATGAGCAGCACTACAGCAGCATTAGAAGACCTCTCAGGTTGGCTGCCTCAGCGGCGCTACATCACACCTAACTGGCTGCCTGGGCCAGCCACCTGGGTAGTAGAACTGAGTGAGTGTGTTTCTGTTTTATATATATTATATAAATATGGTGGCTCAAATATTTTGTCAAACTAAGTGGTATTTCTATTAAACTTTTAAAAGGCGGCCTCTGAAAATTAGATTATTGTTTGTGCTGTTTCAGCAGGTTTATGTTTAAAATGCCTTTGTACACTTCTGAGTCCATGATCCCATCAATGAACACAGCCTTGTTGAAATTCTCCTTCAGGCTTTTGCCACATATATATATATATATATATATATATATATATATATATATATATATATGCTAAAAGTGGCTTACTCTGAAACAAAAATCACTTTGCTTAACAGTTTATGAAAGAACTTGAGATGTGTCCAAACATTGTGTGTGTGTATATATATATATATATATATATATATATATATATATATATATATATATATATATATATATGTGTAGGTATGTATATATATATGTATGTAAAAGAGTTCCTGGAAAACACATATTGCACATATGGGCAAATACTCTTTTGTTTTGAACAGCCACTTCAACAGGCAGCAGGAATTTCCAGCCCCAGGGGTTGCAGTAATTAGTTGCAAAGGCCAGTCCTCTCAGACACAGTTTACACCCAGCAACATAACAGCTGATAACATCATCGACTTCAGCTACCTTGCTGCTGGTCTTCAGTTGCATTAAGGGCTTCGCATGTCTTCAATGTGGGGTGATGCAACTATAATTTATTATCATCCACCTCTAATTCTTCAGTGATATGAAGATAAAGCCAGCTATCCACCAGCTTCTTGTTCGAATTTTGTGGTGCTGGTCTTGTTCTTAATCTGGAATATCACTCTAATCTACTGGAGCTGGAGGAGAGAGAGCCGCAGTGGTGAGTTTATTCAGATACTATGTATTCATTACCCTGAAGATAAAATAAAAAAAAAAAAATATTTCATTGCTTTTCAAGGCAACACATCTTAGTCTGACACACATTCCCAAAGACACTTTAAGACCAGATGCATTACCAACATACTCATTTCACCATTCTGAGTCCACTGAAGTGTCAGAACAGTGGTTTAGAAAGCATCTTTTGTGAGAAACAGTCAGACTTGTTCAGTCACTTCCATTCATGAATAGCAGATCAGATCATTAACAGATCAGTACCATGAGACATTAAAGATTCTTGCACATGAACGGGGAACCGTCTATATTTCACCTCTTCTTTAGTAACCTATCGCACACTGTAGACAAACACAGCCCTGATTAGATCCCATGTCCACATACATGCTGGTTTATTAAGGTAAATTTTACCACTGTTTCTAAACTTATTTAAAATTGTTTGCTCAAAATGTTATCCGATTGTCAATTGACTTACAATTAATAACTGATGCCTGATAATCAATAGAAAATGCATTTTTCCAGGCTGCTGAAGTTAAGAAGTAGCAATGGTAAAATACAGATGTATTATTTCTTGGTTATTTTTATCAAAAAAGATAAATTGTGCAATAACACAGCAAACAGGCCCAAGATACTAGAATCAATTACAATCCTTGGGTTGTAGGCCTACTTTACTGTAAAACACACTTTCTGAATGAGTTTGCTATGACTCTGTTATGCTCATAAATATAAACTTCTCTATAATTTGCCAGAATAGCATATACCTTTCACACCAGCTTCTTTAAATGACGTGTTAATCTTTAACTTTCAGGAAACCCAACTGTGGTCGTTCTTAATAAGGTAGTTATTTTTGTTTAGGCGCCTGTGACCAGTATGCAGCTACACAGCCTCAATATCAGCAGCATGAGATGCACTTTATGTTTGGACACATGCTTCCTTTAACCATCATTAACACTTGGTGACTTTCAGTGCCTTTATTTCTCTCATGAGATCCTTTGTCACTCTTCAGACCACAGTCAATAGGTACTCACCACTGCTGACCGGGAGCATTGAGGTTATCATGCCAGCTCATTTCTCACACATCCCGTCGACTACAAGAAGCGTCTATTTCCTCGTCTTCTCTTATGTCTAATACCTTGACATGTGCTGTTGTTGCAAGATAACCAACATTATCCACTTAATCTGTCATAATGTTTTGGCTCATCAGTGTGGATCTTACTTTTGCAGCAAAGTTTTATAGTCATCTGTAAAAAAGAAGAAAAAAAAATATACAGACCACTATCATAAAGATGTTGTCAGAACAAAACCTCTTATCTCCAAAATGGTAACTTTACAGGAGAAGGAAAAAACAAGTTTACTTTCAATGTAAGTCAATGGAACCAGACATTTTCCAAATTATTTTTGGCCATTTAATTTGGTCTGTTCATCATAACATTTACACACAATGTAAAGGCCAACAGACATTTTCAAATTATGTCAAAGACTGAAAAATGACAAAAGTGGAGATACAAGGTTTTGTTCCAACAGAAATGATAATTAACATTTATAATGCACCCTAATGTAGTTGCCCATTTCAGTAATAACTGTTTCACCATTATTCTCTCTGAAATAGGAGAATAATTTCGAGGGCTACTATTTCAATCTTTTATATTTGAAGATGAAGAAAAAGGGACACAAGGAGAACATTTTCACCCCAAGTGAGGTCCTTCCCTGCTACAGACCAATTCAGAAAGACAACATTGCTGAGAAAACAGGAAAAATAATAAGAAAATGAGAAAAAAATGTCCTACTGAATTAAAGGTGCTGATGTGAAGTGTCAGTGTTCTCTGGATATTTTTAATAGCATGAAGAGGGTGTTAAATGTACCAATTAATGTTAAATCTAAAGCAGATAAAATATGTCATTCTTAGATCCTTTATTTTATAAGCTAATAATTTAATGTTGCATACTTATTTGGTATCCAGTGATGATTCTTAACATTTGTGGACTGCTGTTCCTCTGAGCTGTAAAGTTGTAGGCTTCCTATAAACAGCACTTTCTGAGGTTCCTCTGTGTTCTGTGCATCATGCTTTAACAGTCATGAACTGAACTATTAATACATATGGAAATATTACATTAAATACATTTAATTCTTTATTCAAAGTCCTATTCTGATGTATTTTGATGTGATGTGAATCTGTTGGAAATATGAAATTTGCCATTTGCTCCTTTTTGTCGTGTGTTTATGTTTTTACTCTCTGACTATTAAACTGACTCATATTAAAGGCATCATACAAATGCATCCCGTTTCTCTGAGTTACTACTTTTATAAACCAAATAAAACACCAACACAAGTGAAATGCTTATACCTGTCTGTGCATCATGCTCTCACATTCAGGAACTTATATATCATTTGAAAACATAGCATTAAAGGAATTTCATTCTTTATTCAAAGTCTTATTTTAATGTGATGTAGTCAAAATATTGTACCTAGAAATATTTTACCTAGAATTTTAAAAGAGAAGTTTAAAGAAATTGTAAATATTTAAAATATTTACATAGAATATTTAGCTATTTTCTTCTTTTATTTTGTTGTGGTTTCTTAGAAAAAACAATGCCGGGAGCTATTTCCTTCTAATACAGTAGATCATTTTAAATGAGGCAATATTCGAAACTTCTAATATCTGTTGTACAGTATTTGGAATTCCATCAGTGCTGCTCTTTACTTAGTGGATGCCTTTTAAGTAATTTCTCAAATATAATTGCTGTGATCCTGCAGGCTGAATGGTGCAGTTCCAACAGTCCAACTCTAGATGTCTCTAAAACACACACACACACACACACACACACACACACACACACACACACACACGCACACACACACACACACACACACACACACACACTTTTTAAGTTGCTTAAAAAGGGGGTGCTGGAGCCTATCCCAGCAATCATTGGGCGGAGTCTCTAAAACCAAAGAAACTAAAATTCTTTGATAGTTCTCTGTAAAATCTCAATCTGTCTTTAAGTAACAGTCATAGGAATTTCTATAATGTCTGTCTCTAATAAGTTTAACCAAACTTGATGTCCATGAGAGATTATTTTAAGTCTAACCCTGGTCTTAACCTCAACACTTACAGCTACTCCTAAAACAAGCCCTGTAGATCATATATAGGGGACCATCAAAATAAAGCATGACCCAAAGAACATTGTTGTTGTCTTTCGTAAAGAAGATGAGGCCCTAGTGGCCCTGATCATTAATAATTAGGAAATGAAAACTGTAAACAGCTTCAGGTTTCTCTAAAACTGGAGGGTGAATTAATCTTCATCTTTTTATTTCTCATTCAAATGAAACGTGGAGCATGTTTTTCAAATAACTGTAATTTGCTAACTTTTGCTGAAAACACTGAAGCAAACAAACTTTCTCTCTCTCGGCCAGTGAAGTTGGTATCATGATGAATTGTAAATGATAAACTGAATTAAAGACCTTTGTCTTCAGGAAATGTGGCCTTCTAACCTTGTGCCAAGAGCAGTTTCTGTGCTGTGGTGTATCAGTCATATTAAGAGATGTGGTGCTCTTCACTGGCTGGCTGAATAAATGGTCTCGTGTTAATCTGGAGAACAACATTTTGGTTCTGTACGACACAAGTAATGAAATGATTCTGTCCTGAGTCACTCAAGGACAGTTGTAGATTCAGACCAGAGATGGTATCCAATGATGATTCTTAAAATATCTGGACTGCTGTTTTCCTCTGAGGCTTCCTATGAACAGCACTTTCTGAAGAACCTCTGTGTTCTGTGCAGTTATGAACTTAACTATACTTAATATGGCATTAAAGAAATTTCATTCTTTATTCAAAGTCTTGTTTTGATGTGATTTGATGTGATTCAATGAAAATCTCTGTTGGATTATGTAATGGGCCATTAGCTCCTTTTTTGCCTTGTGTTTTTTTTTTACTCTCTGACTTTTATACTGCTTTGTTGACCTGATTTTACTTGTATTAAAGTAATTCATCTTGCCAGCGCATCCTCTTTCTCTGAGTTAATATATTTATAAATTGTTTATAATTCTTCTGTAGCGTGTACTGGAAAGCCTCAATAAAACCAGTGGAGTGGAATTATTCCTATCGAATACCTTGAAAAAGATACAAAGACATTCATGAACATATCCAGCCTAGATTGATATCCTCTAACATTGCTTAATGATATAAATTATTTTATTACTATTCTCAGTTTATATCAATGAGTAGCTGTTATCAATTGAGTATATCAATGTTTCTGACTTCAGACCAATTCAGAAAGAAAGTATTGCTCTCAATATTGAGAAAATAAGAAAATAAGTCATACTGAGTTGAAGGCGCTGATGTAAGGTACCAGTATTCTCTGGATATTTCTTGTTTTAAGGGAGGATATTGCTCTTCTTTAAGGTTTTGATCAGCAGATAAAACCCAGCTGAATAGTGTAAAAAGAACTCAAATTGTATCAAATGTGAAATGAAAATATACTTCTTGTTGGATCTTTTATGTCACAAGCTAATTTGTATAATCATCTAGCATTTAGTAATGTTATTAAATTTTTTTGATGTCTGCTTCTTCTCTGGGATGTAAGGTTGAAGGCTTACTGTAGGCTGTGTCATGATGTTTATAGATCATGCTGTCATGATCATAAATTTAAAATTGCCATAATAAAATATCTGAAATTCCATTCTTCTTTATTTTGTTGTAGAATAGATCATTTTAAATGAGGAAATATGCAAATTTGGGCAATTTCTCTTGGGCAACTTACTGCTAGAATTCTGACGTGTCATCAGTGATGTGGGATTTGCTCTGGTGAGGTGTGAACTGGGTTTGATGATTTTACATGTGGAAAAATATTTCCTGCAGTATCAACTGATTTGATGTCGGTCCCTGCCTGGAGAAGAATATAACTAACTTGACTCATCATCAGTCTTCTGCGGATTACAACTTGGGCTTAGGTAAGGCCTTTGTCCCACCTCAAGAAGTCTCTCTATCTGTCCTCATAACAACAACAGATTAAATACTAGAGAGATCTTGACTTGGACACATCCTAACAGACACTAAAAGGCAGGAGGTGAAGCTGGATCTAGTAAATTTGGGTGATTTCTTGTGTTGCTACTATGTTTGCTGCAGGGTCTTGATGAGGCCCCAGTTGATAATGGATCAGTTGTGCTAGCCATCCAGTAAGATAAGGACTAGAAACAGTGAAGATCCATTTATTAAGAATTTCTGCAAAATAAATTGTATAATATCATGTATAATAGTTACAGTGTGATTGATCCTTTGATGCCACAGTCATCTGTTGCCAAAAATTCAAGAGAGTATAAATAGCCTCATTCTCTGTGGGTGGGTAGGAAGCCCCTCGCTCTTTTCATTTACTCAGCAGGCATCTGTCTGCTGATGTTGAGCTCCCAAAACACTGCGCTGTCTGATGACGTTGCATTATCAGCAGTTAAGTACAATAAAGTTATAGCTCTTCACAACCACATATTAGCCGTCACTCTACCAGGTTAGAACCTATCAAATCTAACTGAGACCCTTAGACATCATCACACTCTGGTCATCCTTTCTGGTGATGTTCTGTCAAGCATGTAATTCACATTTTTGTGGGCTTTTACCTTCCAGCTTATCTTCAGTGGGTGTAATGCTATTAAAGAGAACTTGTTTTAAGAGTCTATTGACCTTTTATGGCTTTTATGACTTTTACAAGAATGCCCTATTATCTATTATAGTTTTTTGCTGCTTTTATTAAAGAGAGTTTCTACATAATCTGCTATATTAAAGCATAATATAACTGATCAAAATGATCACATTTTGTTTATATGGCAATAAGTACTTATAATAACACTTAAATAGTTTTGACAGGAGGAGCCTTCAGGTGGTCAAATGCGCATTAAACAAGCAGTCAGAGAAAAAAGGCTGTGACTATTTCCAGCCAATGAGGTTACAGTCACGTGCTCTGCAAGCTACGTTGGTGATTTTGTCATTTGCTTCTCCTAAGACGTACCTCAGTGCTTCAGTGGAGATCTGTCTTTTTTGGGTAATGGCTCTGATATGGATTCTCATCTTATTTCTCTACATAACAGGTACGTCTAACAGCTCTTGAGAAGAAAGGTTTTTGGTCATCTATTACGTTTAACTTTAGGTATTATTATTATTATTATTATTATTATAATTATTAACTGTGCTGATAAAATATCATCAGCTGAGCTCTAGTCTAATCCTGTCTTATAGATCCTGTTCAAGCTGTGGGACTTTCTGAGGCGTCATTTGTCTCAGCTGAGTCTGGTAAAACTGTGACTCTACACTGCAAATTTGTGGAAAGGTCCGGTCAAAGCGTTAAGAGTTGGGTTTGGTACAAACAAAGAGCAGGGCAGGAACCGCAGGAAGTGGCAGTGAAGTTACCCGAAAAAAGAGCATCTACTTCATTTAACAGATCGAAAATAATCCAGAATTTTGATCTGACTATTGAGCAAACTAATAAAACTGATGAAGGAATGTACTTCTGTGGTGTAGTCGGGAACACTGTTACATTCTCTAAAGGCACGTTCTTAGCCGTGACAGGTAATAAATGACCATTTTACATTTAATTACCATATAAACTCATGTGCTTGTCTGAGAAAAGTACATATATGCACTAAGATCTTACAATGTCTTTATTATATTGACCAGATAAACCTCAGTTAAACATATCAGTGCTCCAAACTCCAGTACGGGGGTCAGTTTCTCCAGGAGAGTCGGTCACTCTGCAGTGCACGGTCCTCTCTGAGATCAGAGCAGCAGATCTCCGAGTGCTCTGGTTCAGAGCTGCTGCAGGACAATCCTTTCCTGAAATCATTTACACTCATCAGAACAGCAGCAGCCGTCAGTGTGAGATCAGCTCTTCTACACACAGCTCTGTGTACAATTTCTCCAAGAAAATCCCCGACCAGCACCACACTGGAACTTACTACTGCGCTGTGGAAGCTTGTGGGAAGATCATTGTTGGGAATGGAGCATCAGTACATTTTCGTAAGCAATATTTAAGAAGATTAAATCTATCGGTCATTAATCATTTGTATGATGGCATAACAGAACTGATAGTATTCTCCAGCTAGATTGAATGCATATATGCTGTGCCCATTATTAAACAGTCTTTAGACACCTGAGAAAATGTAAAAAGTAGATCATCAGGTCTACGTAAAAAATACTTCATGTGGTAACAAGTAAATAAACTAGTGTTATTCAACTTAAAAACTATGCTGTTTGAAAGATTTGTTGATTTATTCAATTTGTTCCCAAACGTTATTTTTTTATGCAGATATGACGAGTCACTTTTTATAGTGTTCACTCTAACAGTAAAACTTTGATCACATCATATTTCTTCATTCATATTTTACAATCCATTATGCTGTACCTCAGAGTGGGATAAAGCTGAGAAACTATATTTCTATGAATGTATGAATTAAAATTTGAAACATGAAGCCAAAAATATACTTGAATGAAAGTAAATTATTGACATTTCAACATTTTCTAGTGTATAAAAGTAATGAAATGGAATGTAGTGAACTCAAATATGCAGCAACACAACTGACCGATGAGAAAAATGGTATTTCCATGAAAATACGTAATTCAATTAAAATGAACTTTAAATAATACCTGAATAAATATAGAATATCTTTGAGCTCAACTATCCCAAAATAATGTTTTCTCATGGTTTGCATTATTTATTAATTTATTTTTAGAAAGTCCCGTTGTGCTTTGTCTGGGAGCAGCTTTGGGAGTGTGTGTGGTTGTGATCTCTGCTCAAGCCTTTATAATCATTAAAAGGAGAAACAGTGACCACTGCAGTGGTGAGTGGAGGAGTCTACGCTCTTTTCTTTACATTTATCCCAGTGTTAAGTTCAGCTGTTTCCCTTACTGAGGAAAAACACCATATGATAAAATGATACAGAAAGCGTTTATGCAAAAAAGAAAGAAAGAAAGAAAGAAAGAAAGAAAGAAAGAAAGAAAGAAAGAAAGAAAGAAAGAACAGTTTTTATGCATTAAATGCACAAAATTTTTCAGTCTTTGACTTTTACATTTTTTTTTAAATGCCTGTTGTTCTTCA
>NC_051218.1:34066815-34179315 GCF_015220715.1 Pygocentrus nattereri | reverse complement strand
TTATTTAACCTGTGTTAAGGAAGGTTTACTCAAAGCTTTGAAGACCAGCATACATTAATGACACCTGGTGGTAAGAAGTAGGAATGGTACCTATAAATCTGCTCCTGTTGGTTTGGAATGAAAACCTGCAGTCACACTCGGCCTTTACGGATAAGAATGCTCACCCCTGGTCTAGAAGATGTTCTAGGATAAAAGTCCAAATCTTTATCCTGCAGTGATTTAAAAGTGTGTCATTTGTCTTTAAAGCAATAAGTTAAGTGATACTTTTTTAATCCCACAAACAGGGAAATTCCACCTCTGCATTTAACCTTACAGTGTAATGCCACCTAGTGGAGGTTCACATTACTCTTTAATACTCTAAAACGGCAGATTTGAAAATGCTACTACTGTCCTGAGAATGATTCACCATCCAAATATTATCTGGACAACAGTGATCCTGTGGTCAGACACTGATCCAATGATGGACAGAGCAGAGTGCAGCTGATCACACCATCATTACATCTCCAGTCTGTATTTATACACCTATAAAGTGGATATATGAGGCAAATAAAGCTCATAAAGTGTTCAGTGAGTGGAAGGGTTTCTAATAAAGCAGGTAGTGAGTGTCCATATTGTCTATAGTGACCACTGCATATGTAGATTTATGCACATGTACTCTCTATCTGTGGTCCTGAAACAGGACTGTGCTCTCCATGGTGCTGAAAACCAGGGGCTGTACTGGAGCATAAATAAGTAAAATATAAATAAATAAATAGAAATAGTTTAAAATCATTTTCTAATGAAATAAAAAAAGATTTCATTCATTCTTTGGTGCTTTTGTCTCTCTCACTGGCTGATAATCAGAGTGACTACAGTGTAATATTCAGCTTTACAGTGTAGTCGACAGTGTGAATGTTTCCCCTGAATAAAGTAAACAAATGAATATGAACTACAGCAGAAATGAAGGTGAGGAGAGTGAGCAGGAGCAGCGATCACCACCACCACCAAAACTAAGGACAGTCTTTTCCTTCAGGTCACCAACTAAAAAAGTAAGAAAAGTGACTCATAAAAAGTGTTGTTCCATAATCCAGAGAGAACAATGAACAATTCCATGAAAGGAAAACTAAAAGAGGAAGAGGGAAACGAGAACAGCCACAAGAAGACTCTCTGTATTCTGCAGTAAGGGGTTCCTCTGTCAATGACTTCAGAGTCACTCATTAATTTCTGTCTTTATTATTTGTATCATCTGTACATTCAGTGCAGTGGAGGAGGACAAGTCAGGTACCCAACTGACAGAAAATTAAACTCCATGTTGTGATTCTGATTTAAAAAGTAATTAATTGTGCCTACCAGTGTTGAACTCTCAGAGAGATGAGGGTCTTCATGAGGTCATTGGCCTAAATGATTGTGTCAGAAAAATTGTACAGAATTAAATAATTAATGATGAAATCAATTATGAACTGCTTTGAGAATTTATGATTCTCATAAATTACTTTTCTTCACCAATGAGTCGTACAAAGTAAAGCATAAACCAGACACACATGAAACTCAGTCAATAAATAATACTCATTGCTGCTACTGAGGCACATAAGATGAGCCTGATTGGCCTGAAGAGGGTGCTACGTCATAGTGTTTAACATACCCCCTACACTATGATATACAGACATAATTGTGGGTCCTACGGATTCCTTGGCTCACATTAAATCAAAATTACATGTCAATAGGGGGCACTATAAAAACTACCTAGCTGTTTCTCAGCATCTGTACATCTGATCAAGATGAAATTATGCACACTGCATTTTTTAGTTTACTCATATTTAAGGATGACACAATGATTTCAACAAGCATTTAACAAGTTTAAGTTTGTTTTCATATATAAACACACACACACACACACACACACACACACACACACACACACACACATATATATATATATATATATATATATATATATATATATACACACACATATATATATATATAAATGTGTGTGTGTGTGTGTGTGTGTGTGTGTGTGTGTGTGTGTGTGTGTGTGTGTGTGTGTGTGAAAGCAATGCATACAATCTATTCTTTTTTCAAGCTAGTCTTAGTCTTTTATCTGATCATTTCATTTGAACCATTTGGATGTAAGTAATTACTGAGAACTTTTTTGCATACCATAGTCACCACAAAATAAATAATTAATTTATCAATAACAGTTCAGAATTAAATTACTCAAAAAATGTGTTCTTATTATCTGAAAATTTAACGCACTTACATGAATTGTTCAGATGCAGCAATCAAAATTGAACCCATTTGGCCTTAATAAGTCAGTGTACAACAAAATCAGTAAACCAGTCTCACTGGCCTGATGTGACTCAGGGTTTTTTTTTCTTTTTTTCATTTTTGCTAATTAACTTAAATTGAGCTGCTTGTCTGAAACTTTGACTTATTTTTTTCAAAGTCTGCAGCTTAGTATGCAAAGGTCAAAAGGTCAATCTCTACTTAAGACTCTTACAATCTCTAATTCAAGGCAGCCTCTGGATCCTGTCCAAACCATTTTAAACTGTAAAAGGGGAAACTGTGACCACTGCAGTGATGAGTTTTCACTACAGTCACAAAACAAAATCCTCATTTTTTTTCATCAAAATGATACAATATGTGGAAAGTTCTGCTGCATCAAACTCGAGAACTAGACTTAGACTCCAACTTATACATGTGACTGATTCTGTTAAAAAAACAGTGATTCCAAACTTTTGAATGCTAATGTTTGTGTGAGAATGCAGCAAACATGATAAAGATAAAGATTCTGACCTGCCTGTGTTTGTAATTTTTCAGAGAAACATAAAGATTCATTCAAAGTGAAGACCACCGAACAGGTACTACATTACTACATTACTAAATTTTATCAGATGGAGTGTCATTAGAATAATTTTTTGTGTAGGAAAGAGCTGAATCATTACTGTTATAATTAATTTTATTCTTCCACATTTTTTATTATGACTTAATATTCACCTAAATTAAAGCTGTTGCCTTCTTTTAATTTTACTTTTGCTGAAATGTTTTTAGAAATATAATTTACTTCTGTATTTGTTTACAATTTGTCAATATATTTTGTCCATTTTCTTATACACTGGTTATATATTCTTATAGTTTCTTATATATTCTGAGTCAGTTTTTAATGTCAGAAATGATTCTTTTTAAAATATGTTCTTTGTTATTATCCTTTCAAGGGAATCCCATGGATTTCCACTTAGTTCATTCATTACAATGTCAACAAAGTTAGATTTATTGTAATTAGTTACTCTGTGATTTCTCAGTACATCATTATGGAGGGTGGGGTGGGGGGACATTTGCTTAGGGCCCTGAAAAAGCTACAGTCAGCCCCGTGCATGACTAACCTCCTCCAGGGTCGGTTAACTTCATGTTTATTATCCTGTTTTTTCTCTGCTTTATTAAAGGGCTTGTATCCTACATTTTCTTGTATTGCATCTTTTACCCTATAATAAGTCCACTTATTACACATGTATGATTTTATGTACTAAAAGCATCATAGTTTATTTTTACATGAGTATTTTCCAACTTCTCTTCATCCCTTAGAATTAAACAGGCTCTTCCTTTAGAATTGATATATGCAAATGATCTCTTTTCTAATTGGCTGCCCTGGTTTGCCCAGGTTAAAACACTCCTTATAACTTCAGTGTTAATGGACGGGGCTGATTAGGCAGATATGTGTAGGTAAATGTGTTGAGTTTTATTACATCAAAAAAAGTGAACATGTATGGACTGTATGGGCTGGAGAGTGAAAGTGGAAACTTTAACTCTATTTATATACCAGATCAAACTGTTTTATCACAATAAAAGTGAGGCAAATTCAGTTTTCCATGATTTGGGCCCTAAGAATTAGAATAAAAAATATTTTTTTAAAGTGAGGTTTGGTGAAAGTTCTGGCAAAATCAAATATGAATGATAATAATCAGAAACCTACTTAAGAGCTAAAAGCTCCCTCTTGTGGAAAGTCTTAGTTTGGATAACGAATTGACTGAGTAAGTAGGTGGGTAGGTGAGTGAGTGGGTAAGTGGGCGAGTGAGTGAGTGAGTGAGTGAGAGCGTGAGTGAGTGAGTAAGTGGGCGAGTAAGTGGGCGAGTGAGTGAGTGAGTGAGTGAGTGAGTGAGTGAAGTAAGTGAGTGGGTGAGTGAGTGAGTGAGTGAGTGAGTGAGTGAGTGAGTGAGTGAGTGAAGTAAGTGAGTGGGTGAGTGAGTGGGTGAGGGAGTTAGTGAGTGAGTGAGTGAGTGAGTAAGTGGGCGAGTAAGTGGGCGAGTGAGTGAATAAGTGAGTGAGTGATTGAGTGAGTAAGTGGGTGAGTGAGTGAGTGAGTGAGTGAGTGAGTGAGTGAGTGAGTGAGTGAGTGAGTGAGTGGGTGAGTGAGTTAGTGAGTGAGTGATTGAAATACACACGAGTTTCACAAGATGCTTCTGTAATCTTGTTTCTAAAAGTACAGCTCTATGTGCCTCCTGGTAATTCTTGTAGTATTAGAGCCATTTTATATGTTTTATCACTATGTGTGTAAATTTCTATAAGGAAGTAAAATGCTGATAACTGAACATGCTACTGACTCATGAGTGTGATCATCATTGTCTTGTGAATGTGATCAATAATTATTAATTACTGTGGTAAGGTTAGAAAGGAAAGCTGCCTCATTTGATTGTAATATGATCCTTCAATAGGTGAACATACACAAGTTACTTTCTACAGGCTTCTCAGCCCAAGACTGTTTCCTGCTCCACCAGTCCCTGGTACTGGTACTTCAGTTACTCTGCAGTCAGAAGGTAAATGTACATCAAATTTATTTTCTGAAAATAAATTCAGTGCTTCAAAAATACTTGTGACTTTATATATTTCATTTGTCTGCCTGTATAACATACCATAACAGCCAAAAAGACTTCTTAATTCATAATTTTTCATGTTACACCCACTTTGATCAGCAGAGGATAGTTTTTTTTTTTTTTTGCTAGTCACTTAATCTGCTGCCTTCTCTGTGGTCAAAGCTGAGAAACTTTATAGAAGATGGTATGAACCACCAAACAAAATGAACTTGAAATCAGAAAGAAATCAGACATTTTAAAACTCTTTCTAAATATGGACTCTGATCATCAAAGTCATGATAATAAATAAAAGTGATCTTATTAAACGAGAAACACGAGTTTACAGTGTCACATTTTTACTAAAATGGTTAAAATAATATTTCTGTGATGCCTTTCTTGCTCTGCCTGCTTGAGATCAATGAAGTTTGATTGATGAAAATTTGTGAACGTGTGGCTGCAGGTGTGTTTACACATTTTTATTTCTCCTATTTTTAATCTGAGAGTTTAAAGTTCTTGTAAGTGGACTATAATTTTCAGTCCTCTAGTTTATCATTAGAATGTGACAAAGCCTGTTGCTACCAGTATGAGGCAGTGTGAGCCCTGGCTGTGCTCTGGGTATCTACTGTGGTTTCATAGTTCTTTCTTCTCAGACTATAGTGACTATATTGTATATAAGCACAGACATATAAGTTACAGCAACATTGTCTGACATACAGGACTCAGACTTGGTTATTCTAAAATACATACACTATATTGCCAAAAGTATTCACTCACCCATCCAAATCATTGGATTCAGGTGTTCCAATCACTTCCATGGCCACAGGTATATAAAACCAAGCACCCAGGCCTGGAGACTGCTTCTACAAATATTAGTGAAAGAATGTGTCGCTCTCAGGAGCTCAGTGAATTCCAGTGTGGTACCATGATAGGATGCCACCTGTGCAACAAGTCCAGTTGTGAAATTTCCTCACTACTAAATATTTCAGAGCAGAGTCAACTGTCAGTGGTATTATAACAAAGTGGAAGCGACTGGGAATGACAGTAATTCAGCCATGAAGTGGTAGGCCATGTAAAATGACAGAGCAAGGTCAGCGGATGCTGAGGCACATAGTGTGCAGAGGTCACCAACTTTCTGCAGTCAATCGCTACAGATTTCCAAACTTCATGTGGCCATCAGATTAGCTCAAAAACAGCACAAAGAGCTTCATGGAATGGGTTTCCATGGCCAAGCAGCTGCATCCAAGCCTTACATCACCAAGTGCAATGCGTCGAATGCAGTGGTGTAAAGCACTGCCACTGGACTCTAGAGCAGTGGAGACGTGTTCTTTGGAGTGACGAATCACGCTTCTCTGTCAGGCGATCCGATGGACGAGTCTGGGTTTGGCAGTTGCCAGGAGAACAGTACTTCTCTGACTGCATTGTGCCAAGTGTAAAGTTTGGTGGAGGGGGGATTATGGTGTGTGGTTGTGTTTCAGGAGTTGAAAGGAACTCTTAATGCTTCAGCAGACCAAGAGATTTTGGACAATTTCATGCTCCTGACCTTGTGGGAACAGTTTGGAGATGACCCCTTCCTGTTCCAACATGACTGTGCACCAATGCACAAAGCAAGGTCCATAAAGACATGGATGAACGAGTTTGGTGTGGAAGAATTTGACTGGCCTGCACAGAGTCCTGACCTCAACCCTACAGAACACCTTTGGGATGAATTAGAGTGGAGTGAGCCAGGCCTTCTCATAAAAACATCAGTGCGCTCCTGGAAGAATGCTCAAAAATTCCCATAAACACAAACACAAACCTAAACCTTGTGGAAAGTCTCCCCAGAAGAGTTGAAGCTGTTATAGCTGCAAAGGGTGGGCCAACATTACATGCCCTACAGATTAAGAATGGGTGTGATATGTGTGTGAAGATGACCGAATACTTCGGGAAATATAGTGTATTTCATTATCCTGGATATAATTCTATATCTGCTCAGAAGTTTTTATAAATTGCTAAATGAATTTTTACTCATCCAGTACCGCAACGTATTAGATATTAGAATATATGAGATTATTGGAGTTAAATTGAGATATTTTTATAATTTTGGTCTTGTTTTTAAAAATCCTACTTTTTTTTTTGTTGAATTCCACCTTTTTTTCAATCTTTCAAAGTAATTAAATTGTTGACATGTAAACAAAGTCTTTCAGGCTGATTGATGTGAATTTGTTAACTGAAAAAAAGAAAAAAGTGTTGATCAGGACTTCATCTCACCTGATATTAATAAGTTGACTAATGTGTTTGTTTTCTCTTGTTTGGATTATTGTAATGCATGATTTACTGGCATCTCCGAAAACAGTTTAGATAAACTACAGAATGTAGAGAATCAGCAGAAAGAGCTTTTACATCAACAGAGTAGAGTGGCAGCACTTTGCTTGCTTCATGCTCAGTAGAGAAAGTATTTTGAAGTCATTCAAATTTAAAACTGATAATGGAATAAGACTTCATCTTATATATAACTGCTACAAAGATGTCTTAGAGCCCAGTGTGTACCACCTCACCATGAACTTATTTACAAAGATACATTTTAGTCCAAAACATTTTTTCAAAACTGTTCTTAAACACTTTTTCATTCATCATGTAATGTACATATTTATTAGTATTTCATGTGGTAACTTTCTGCTGGAGCTTTAAGAGGCTTTTTAAAGAACTTCTTGTAGCCAAACACGAGTAAAAAAGAAGAGCAGACAGGAAAAAAACCCTGTTACAGCCAATGAGCTCAGTCTCCTGAGCCCAGCCAGCTCATACAGTGTGCTGCTGTAGTTAATTACTTCCTTTCCAGTTTCTTTCAAGCAAGAACAGCTTCATATTAACACAATGGCTCTGATGTGGATGCTGATTTTGCATCTCTACATGATACGTAAGTTTAGGAGGTTTAGATCTTCATTTACTCTTATATTTTGGGTTTATTATTTACCGTATGTTGAAATATCATCTACTACTGTCTTTGTCAGCTGAGCTCTGATCTGATTCTATTTTATAGGTTCTGCTCAAACTGTGGATCTTTCTGAGGCATCATTTGTCTCAGCTGAGTCTGGTGAACCTCTTACTCTACACTGCAAATTTGTAGAAAAGTTTTCTCAAAATAATTGGGTTTGGTACAAACAAAGATCAGGACAGGAACCTCAGGAAGTGGCAGTGAAGTTACCCACTAGAGACCCCACTCTTTCATCAGACTCAAAAATCAGATTCAAAATAAACCAGCATTTTTCTCTGACTATTGAACAAACTACTAAAGATGATGAAGGAATGTACTTCTGTGGAAAAGGAGATGAAAAAACCATTACATTTTCTAATGGTACATTCTTAGCAGTGAGAGGTAATAAAATGACTGTTTTGTACATCATTTTTGTCTCACATATACACTCATGTAGAACTTTACAACAATAGAAATCTTTTATGAAATGTTTGTATAGTTCATTTTATTATACTCAATTTTTTATGACGTCAATCAAATTGACACTGTATTGAATTTTCAGTGTTTACATTGTGCCTGTGTGTACAATAATGATATATTGTATACATAAAAAGCCAATTGATTACCACAATACCCTGTTTGTAGTGCTTCAATATTGATGCATTTTGAAAAAAAAAATCTTTAATAATAATGTTAATCTTTAATAATTTACAGTCTAATGTGTGACTGAAAAGCCAATATTCACTAAATTCTTATGTCAGCTTGTATCGACCAGGTAAACCCCAGTTTAACATATCAGTGCTCCAAACTCCAGCATGGGGGTCAGTTTCTCCAGGAGAGTCGGTCACTCTGCAGTGCACGGTCCTCTCTGAGATCAGAGCAGCAGATCTCCGAGTGCTCTGGTTCAGAGCTGCTGCAGGACAATCCTTTCCTGAAATCATTTACACTCATCAGAACAGCAGCAGCCGTCAGTGTGAGATCAGCTCTTCTACAAGCTGCTCTCTGTATGAGTTCTCTAAGAACATCCTCGACCAGCACCACACTGGAACTTACTACTGCGCTGTGGCTGCTTGTGGGAAGATCATTGTTGGGAATGGAACATCCGTAGAACTGAGTAAGTTTTGTAGGGTACAATTAGTAATGTTTGTATATATGTCAATATAATACCTGTTTATTTACTGTTGACATCAATTAGAACATTTCTATGTAACTCAGTTTTTGAGATGTAAACAAAGTCAATCAGAGTGGTGTAATGTGAAATGATAAAGAAAAGTATTGGCTCAGAATTCTTTACAGTGGTGACGATAAAAATCAGGGGTTGTGATCACAAAATCTAATTCAAAAATGTATATATTGGGGGGGGGGTGCATCTTTTCTCATAACACCCTGCATGTATTTAAATACAAATAAAAAATAAATAAATAAAAATGACAAGAACAAAACAAAACAACAGCTTCAGATAACTGGTTCCTATCACCACCACTGTGAACTATACAGACTGAGACCTGTTTCTCAAAAATGCACCATTTCACAGCAAATTACTTTCTATTGTCTTGTTTAATTATCCAAAATATTTGGGGGGAAAAGGGACATTTTTCATTATTGGGACAAAAATCTGTTTAACAGTAATAAAATAAATGTGATATAAAAGTCTAGCTAAACAAGATCAGATGGCGAATGGATTTTGAGTCTTGAACTTTGTATTCAGTATGTTGTTAATTCCTCTCTTACTGAAGATCCTGTAGATCCTGTAATGCTGACTCTGGCAGTTTTCTCAGCAGTGTGTGTGGCTGTAATCTGCGCTCAAACCATTTTAATCCATAAACTGAGAAAATCTGAACACGGCGCTGGTGGTAAGTGTTCATTATGAAATGAAGCTGAACATTTTATTAGAGAAAAAATAGAAAATATTGATAATATTACTAATACGTTTAGCCTCATTAAACTGTATCTGGAGGTAATTGTGAAGTTTTATCTCCTCTACAGAGAAAGCTCAGGAGGGGGCTGTGAGTGAGCGGACCACCAGACAGGTACTCTTTATACACTTACTCTTTAAACTACATTTTCCACTAAAGATTTCAGTTCAAATTTCAACCAGAGACAAAGCTGACCATTTCTGTTTTTTGATTTATGATCAAACATGCAAATTATTCTGTAGAAGTCTTTTTTAGTTCATGTACATAATAAAATACACAGATAAATCCATTCAGTCATCAGTTAAGAAAAAGGATAAGGGAAACATAAAACATCAATATAAGGAAAATTATTTAATAATCTGTATTCAAACCTACAGTACATACAGATAATTATCATTTTTGATCCATTTATAATATAAATTCAACATTTTTCTCACAATCTCAGAGCAGCACAGCATCATCAGTTTAGCAGAGCCTTTAACTGTTGGCAAAGCTTTATTTTTATGTATATATATTTCTGGTTTATTAAATTATTGTTCTTTGTTCAGTTAAGCACTTCTAGTTTATTCACTCTGCATTAAGTTTCATTCACTATGACCTAAAATGCATTATTAGTTGTAATATTGAAAAAAAAAATCTCATAATAGAGTCATATGCAAGTGGTTTGACACCCTTGAGCAAATTACAAGTTTTGTTCATTGTCTATTAACCTATTGGGAGAAAACAAATGTACAAACAAATAATCAAACAAGCAAAAAGATGAAAAAACATATAATGTGCCATAGCACAGGCCAGATTTTATACTTAACTTTTACTTTTGAAACTTGTTAAATTAATCAAATAAACAGTAATTGTGCATTAAAGCAGAGTGAGGCAATTTTCAGAGTTAATTATTTTGGAGCTACTAAGTGTTTAATATAAATAATACATCAAAATGTGTTCCATGTTCTAAAGAGCAGCTTAGATTTTCACTGATTAGAGGCTAAAAAGTGCTAAACATGCTTCACTGAGTTTGTGGCCCATATTATAAAGCAAAGATCATTTCATGGAAAGTGTTTTATAGTAAATTTCAGACAAAGTGTAGATGAATTAGACATGCCTTATTAAATTAAAATGAATTAAAATTAAACATAACATTTAAATATTCTAAAAAAATTAATATTGATGAAAATTGACTTATTGAAAACTTTTTCATGTTGTGTTTTAGCTTTATTGAATGCTTTAATGAACTCTTTTTAGGTTTAATGAAGTCCAGTTTTTTTACTGAACACAGTATCTATGGCCGGCACTCTCAGAAAAAATGTATAAAGCTGTCAATGGGGCAGTATTCAAGGGTACATCTCAGTGCCTTTAGTCAGGGAGCACATTGTATTGACTCCACACACTGTGTCTCGTCTCCAGGCCTTTATTTTACAGTTGTGCTAAAACATTTGGCTATGAAAAGATAAAAAATATTTGTACTTTTTCACCTGGGAAAATTACCTTACAACCACTGTTGAACCTTTAAGGGAACATTTAAACTGTTTGCACCTTGATTAATGAAAGATTTATCTGAACAGAACCTTTATTTCTAACAGTGTACGAGCATACAGTCTTAACAATATTACGCTAATGCAATGTGAATTTTGATAAAAGTAATATATTTTACATGGACTTAGGCTGTTTACTGTGTGATATTACATCTAATTATGCTATTATATGTGATTTTCACAAAACAGACCAGTTACATAGTAAAACGGGCTAGTAATAGAAGGATAAAATATGTCTAATTTGAGTTTATTGAACACAGAAAAAGAAATTAATCAATGCCCAAATATTAGGTCAGTTAAAATAATCTCTGGTCTTGCTCAAGGGCAAGAGTTTCACAGTCTATCTTATATTTGAAAGATGTTTACATAATTATTTATTCTCAGTTTATTGTTGGAGAACACATTAATATTCTAAAGGATTATACATTGATTGCATTAGTCAGTGTGTAGATATTCTATAGAAAACAGGCTCTTTGATTTTCATCAGGCAACTTAAAGTAGTTCAGTAAATATTGTCATGTATTAATAACAGATTTGTCTGTAAAAAAAAAAGTTTTCTTATATTTTTCTGTAGATGATGATGTTTATTTCTCACAGGAGCAGAACACTGAGAACCTGCATTACGCTGCCATCCACATCAAAGAGAAGAAAGCCAAAGGTGGGAGAGTGAAGAGAGAACAGCCTGAAGACGTTATTTACTCTCACGTGAGAAGCTCCAAAGCTGCTGCTCAGCGCTCACATCGGTAGATTCCTAAGATGGTCATGAGTGAAGATTTGGACCTTTTCACTCCTCAAATGAGCTCCAGTCTTTAATCTGTCACTGTTTATTTCTTGTTAGTGATTGTTCTGTTGACTGAAAGTCTCGATTCTCTGAAGGATGACGTGAAAACTCAGCTTTAGGGTGTGTGGTCACTGTGATCACACAGACTGATGTTGTCTGATATTCAGCTCTATTCATAGAAGTGTAGTGAAATTTTGAGATAAGCGAACTACGGCTGAAATAATGCTCGAATGATCACAGTGGTATGCAAATGTTTGGGCACCCCTGGTCAAATAACGTGTTGTTGATTTTGTGAACATAAGTTTCACTGAAATGTCACTGAACATAAGTTCCACAAGTTTCTGAAATTGGGGAAAAAGAAACACAAAACGTTGTCTGTGCAAAAGTTATGGAGCATGACATGTAGATTAATTAGACAATGTTTTTCTCCTGTTTGTTCAACTCAGCAAATAAACAGAAATTTGGTGCAGAAATGGGATAGAATGTGTTAATTTATTTCCACTTAGATAATCAAATAAACAGGACCATAACTTTAGACAAGTACCGAATTTTCTTTAAGGGAATATATTTCAAAAGAACACATACTAATATATGAAATATATTTAATTAAATATATCTCAAAAGAACACTTAGTAACAATACTGTTATTTTTACTTAGTAATTTCATTACTTTTCAATGTTTCAATGTTATATAAGTTGAAACCGTATGATGTCAATGTAAGAGTAAAAAATATATATGCACTATTAAATTATATCATACAGTATGTACAAATAAATCACTGAAGATCACAGATTAAAGCATTTTTGATATTCATGCCACATTTTAATTAAACCACCCATGTTGCTATTTTCTCTTCAGTACAGATTTCACATGTTTCATTTTAGCATTTAAGAATATTAATAAAACCAATTCCAAAAGTTTTGGGACAGTAGGTAAAATGCAGAAAACAGAAAGTGGTTTATGAACGTACTCATATTCAACCTGTATTGAAAAGAAAACAGTACAAAGACAAGATGCTTTATATTTGTTTCTTATCCATACATCATTATTTTTTGTAAATATACAGCCTTTCAGATATTATTACATGTTCTTAGTTTTTCCTAGCTTTACATAATTTGAAAACTCAACTGCATTTTAATATGTCACTTTGGATAAAAGCGTCTGCTAAATGTAAATGTAATGTAAATGTAATGTCCAAAATGTTGGGACAAGGTCAGTTTAAGACAAGAAACATGATTAAATGTTCAAAAGTATTTGTTGTTTTGTTTGTTTATTTCTTTGTTTCTGGTGATGTAATCATACATGCTCTGTATGAGTGAGGATGGTCAAGGCTCGCCACGTTAATTAAAAATTACATCAGAAAAATCCATCACTGTAAAAATAAATGTTTCTCTGTGAGTGATTGTGAAGATTTTATGTATTTCACCCTCTACAGTGTATAATATCACCTAAAGATTCAGAGAATCTGGAGAAATCTCTGTGGGTGAAGCGAATGGAATATTACAACTGAAGGCCTGTGACCTTTGTCTTTTCAGACAACACTACATGTTTCCATGATAGGCCACTGGGGCTCAGGAATACTTTGACAAACTGATGTCAATAAACACTGTCACTGCATCCACTAATACAGGTTAAGAATGTATTATGTACTGATGAAGTCAAATGACAATAATACACAGAAAAGGCACCGGCTTCTCTGAGCTCCTCTACTTGTTCTACTTGTTTTATATAATGTTCAAATGTTCAGGCTGGATCTGTAGCAAAAATATTCAGCTGAGCTGCTTATAGCTTAGCATTAACATACTACTAAGAACTCTATAGAGGTGCTTGTAGATGTCAGCACTAATATACTGACGTCTTTCCCCTCATTTTTCACCAGGTTTAGGTATTTATGGCCAGAATTGAAGGCCTGCTACTAATAGCCATAGGTCATCAATGATGAAATGTATAATGTTCAGCCTATTTGTAAATAATTAGTTTATTCATTAACTTATTCTATATGTCCAAAATTTGGCAGACACCTGCTTACCCAATGTTTCTTCTGAAATAAAGGGTATTAATAGGGAGCTTCTCCTCCTTTACTGCAGTAACAGCCTCTACTCTTCAGGGAAGGCTTTATACCATATGTTGAAACATTGCTGTGATGATTTGCTTGCATTCAGCCACAAGAGCGTTAGTGAGCTCAGGTACTACTGTTGGTTGATCAGTTCTGGGTCACTCCAACCCATCCCAAAGATATTGGATAGAGCTCCATCCCTTAAGAGAACACCCCAGTACTGGCAGGGCACTTGATATTTGCTGCTTGGCTATAGGCTTGGTGACCTTAGGCCCTTGTGTGGTTCCTATAGAGCATCACACGCTATTGGTCAGTGATTTTCTGTGGAGATTTTACAAGCAGTCACCAATGGTGCACCTTAAAGTAACTGAATTGACTACACAAGCATTTGTATTCATATGTTTAATGTTTTGAGAGAACATTTTTTTTCTCTTTTTTTTTATTTTTTATTTCTAAATATGACATTTTGGGGAACTACTTATAATAAACCTCAAATTGTTTTAAAGGAAGTCTGGGGAATTCTGGAGGCCCAACATGAGTTAAAACAAGATAATAATTAAAAAAAACCTTGTGACTTTTGGCAGCCAATGAGCTTAATCTCCTGAGCCCAGCCCACTAATATAGTGTGGTGCTCTTGCTTCATTTCCATTTTGCTTCAAACAAGAACAACTTCTTTTTTATGCAATGGCTTTGATTTGGTGGCTCACTTTCCATCTTTACATGATATGTAAGTTTATGAGCTCTAAATTAAATTTTCATTTTATTTAATAATGAATAATATCACTATTTACTGTGCTTGTTGAACTTTTATCTGTTCTTTTCTTCACTGGCTTAGCTCTTATAGATCCTGTTCAAGCTGTGGATCTTTCTAAGGCATCATTTGTCTCAGTTGAGTCTGGTGGAGAAGTTACTCTACACTGCAAAAATTTGGAAAAGTCTGCTCAAAGTGTTAAAGTTTGGGTCTGGTACAAGCAAAGAACAGGACAGGAACCTCAGGAAGTGGCAGCAAAGTTAACTACCAAAGAAGCTCCTACTTCAGTAAAGAGATACAAAATTAGCCAGATTTTTAATCTAACTATTGAACAGACCACTAAAGCTGATGAAGGAATGTACTTCTGTGGAAAAGGAGACGGGAACACCATTACGTTTACTAATGGTGTATTTTTAGCCGTGAGAGGTAACAAAATTAGTGTTTTAAAATTCCCATTATATATCTAAAACTTCATTCATGTAGTTCTTGTTTTAGACAATTAGATGAATCCAATTTACAGTGTATTGTATTGGTATCATCATCTTACTTACAGTAATAATACATGGTTTAAAACAGAGGTGCCCAGCCTGGTCCTGGAGATCTACCACTCTGCACAGTTTAGCCCAGCAGTAATCTAACACATCTGGACCAGGTAATGAAGGTGTTCAGGGACATATGAACACTAGAGCAAGTGCGGTGGATCTAAACCTCTGAGGATGGTAGATCACCAGAACCAGGGACGACCACGTACACTGAGCAATCCAACAATCCATGCTACAAAATAACCATATTTAACAAGGTTAAGTCTTTAGTATTGAACAAGCTGATAGAGAAGCTCAACTGGGAAACCTAAATGGCTTCATTTTATTCATCAGGTCAACATCAGTTAAACATATCCGTGCTACAAACTCCAGTACAGGGGTCAGTTTCTCCAGGAGAGTCGGTCACTCTGCAGTGTACGGTCCTCTCTGAGATCAGGGCAGCCGCAGATCTCCGAGTGCTCTGGTTCAGAGCTGCTGCAGGACAATCCTTTCCTGAAATCATTTACACTCACAACAGCAGCAGCCGTCAGTGTGAGATCAGCTCTTCTACACAAAGCTGTTGGTACAACTTCTCCAAGAACATCCTCGACCACCACCATACTGGAACTTACTACTGCGCTGTGGAAGCTTGCGGGAAGATCATTTTAGGCAGTGGATCATCAGTAGAACTGAGTAAGTATTTTTTTCAGGTTTGTATACATTTCTTTTGAGACCTGACCTTAGAGGTGAGTTTGAGTTCCATTATCTTTGCTGCACTTCGCCGCTCTACTATGGTGCAATACCAGCATCTATAGCGGTTTGATTAATATCCTGCACGCATCACCACAGTGTGTAAATTCCCACCGGTAAAATGATAAATATTCTATTTTAGAAATTAATATGTGGCAGAATATTATGGCATAATTTGCTTTATTTCCAAATATAACATTGGCAGTAAACCGAAATAGGGATTTATGCCAGATTATGTGGAATGCTTAAAAACCATAAACCGTCAGTTCCTTATGATCATCAACATCCACAGTACCCTTAGCTAATGGGGCATTTCAATAACCATGGTACCACTTTGGTACCTTAGATACAATGCAGCGTCATCCAAGTGGGCAGCCCAGGCAGCCATGTAGCTGTGGTGTAGTGTCACTTTGGCAGCCGGCCCAAGAGGCCTCATAGTTGGTCAAATTATGTGTTGTCCACAAAACATGTCATCTGTCCAGATGTGTTCAAACTTTTGCATATGACTTCATCTATGAAGTATTATAGTGGGTAACATTACAGCCAGGGGTTTAAATCCCTGTTTGAGGAGTTGAGCTGGTATTTATGGCTGCTTTAGGAAACTCCAACACTTCTATGAATGTAAATATACAGTAGTGTCGTATTCTAATATCTTACAGCCTGTCCTGTGGATCCCACTGTGTTCTACCTGGGAGCAGCTTTGGGAATCTGTGTGATTGTGATCTGTGTTCAAGCCATTCGAAACTGCAGCAGTGAGTGTAGCTTAATCTGTCATATATGGTGTTATTATACTTTGTAAATAATGACTGATTAATGCATTTTAAACTGATCTTTTACAATAATGCCTTAAATTGCAGAATTTAGGATAGTTTAACATAAAGAATACATGTAAAGTCCTTTTTTAAAACCATTAATGGAAGAACAGCATTTAATCTTAATCTTAATCTAGTCCTTTGTCTTCATTTCATTCTGAATTTATATTTATGCTCATTTTTATATGTATTTTTGTTACAATTAAAATAATTTACTTTTTTATGTTCTCTTGCTTTTATTTTTTTGTATGCTTGCTTTTATTTGCCTTTCTAGATGTGATATGAAAAAATGAATACAAAAGTATGAATGAATAAAGTTTATTATTACTATTAGTGGGCTTCATTCAGTAGTATCTCATGTTTTGTTCCTGAGAAAAGTCCTAAGATAAAGTTTCAAATGAGAAAACATTAATGACTGTCAGAATCTTGAGGGTTTTAAGAAGAAATTTCATCTTAAGATTGCTTAGTGAATGAGGCCCATTATATGAGGCCTAATAATGAAAATGAGTAAAATAATGATTCAGGGTTTATTAATTAGGCTTGTGCAAACTGACTGTAACTAAAAGTGACCAGCACTGAGGTCATATTCTCTGATCTCAACTCTAAATATGACACTGTGATCTTTCTTTACTCCATCATAGGGAGAGATCGTGATTCGGTGGTGGAGAACAAAGCCAGTCAGGTACTACATGTTCTCTCATCCACACAGATGCTGTTTAATTCTTATAGATTTCTCTAATCTTCAGCCTTTAATATTTCATATTCATCTCTACAGGACTCTGCTGCTGTGGAGCTGAGTTATGCAGCCAAAAGCCTAAGAATGAAGAGTGGACGCTCTGGACACAGTGTTTACTCTGAAGTCAGATACTTCTCAGTTACTGACCCCAACAATCACTGACTCACTGGACTCTCTTCTCTTGTAGCAGCAGAAGTGAAGTTTGGGGATGTTTTCTGTTACTGTCAGCTTTGTAATCTGTATCTGTTTATTTGTGTTTTTGCTGATTTCAGTCAGGATCTACTATCATGTGCTTCACTTTGCTCTGTGCTCAAAAGTGCATGACTGAAAAAAAAGCAGTCTGGTCTGGTATGAAGTGTCAGTTCTCTGAAGGAGCCGAGCGAGAGCTCAGTGTGACAAACACATTAATGAGCTCAGATGGTGTCTGATATTGTTCAAATGTAGAAGACATATTTCAGGCTTTAGTGAGAACAGATCTATATACACAGTTACTGTTTATTTGCTTTGTTTAACATACTGGGAGAAAAGTAAAATAAAATGTAAAGTTATGGAAGTTAACCTAAGCAAGTCTAGTTTGGTATGAATTGTCAGTCTTAGAGTTTGGCAGTTTTAGAGTCTGTGGTTACTCACAACTGTGGTTGAACGACTGAAAAAAAAACAGTCTAGTTTCAGGTCTCTGAAGGAACAGAATTTGTGGTCACTTTAGACATTTAAACGTGGCAAGCATGCGCTCAGATGGTGTCTGATATTGAGTTCATGAGGCTGTAGAAGACGTATTTCAGGCTGTGGTTGCTCTTCAGGACTTTAGAGATTATGACTGATAGCTTGAAACTGAATTCATGCTCCACCTGTTTATCTACATTTAAAAACTTCTGTTAATAGTGTTCGACTTGTTTGAGTCAATGTTTTGTTATTTTTTAGGTTTTTCAACGTGTTTAATTGAGCATATAAACAGTAATTGTTTATTAAAGTGTGCAGAAGTGTGTTCTCTGTAGAAAATCAACATTGTGATATTTACTTATTATTATTTTTACTTTACAAAGTATGACTTTTAGCAGCCAAATAAATACACTTCACATTTCAGGTGGTTGCAGGTTGCTTGCTGAATATAAATAATCTTCTTATGATTTATTTGGTTCTAAATAGGTAACCGGACCTGTTGACACAGAGAAAGCTCTAATTCTTCAAGAGGGCACGTTTTACAGTGTTTTTTGAAAGATAAGGTTCTTTAATTGTTTAAACCATCTTACAATGTCTAGATAACATACATTTTTTTTATGAAATAATACATTTTTTCACTTATTCTTTGAGGTCAGCATGCTGAGGTCACAAGGCACACATTTCAGCTTCTTACTGAGACTTGTTTTCTACCCTTGGTAATGTAGAGTAAAAAGATGTGTGTGTTCATGGGCTTGTTTGTGCTCCACTGTAAGTACACTAGCACACTGAGGTGTTTGTCATTATATCAACCCACACCACTCTTTTTTTTTCTCTCACCAATTTTCCAAGTACGGCTCAGAGGATTCTTGGGCTGACGGTCTGTGTGACGCTACATCATAGCTCTGATGCGCTTCAGAGTCGCTGTATCATGACTACAAGTCTATCTGAACTGGGGACCTGATTGAAGTGACATCACAGCCTGGGCTGGCTGCTTGATTGACAGGTCACTGCAGCTGTGGGGCTGCCTGGACTGGTAGTGTTTGTCTGCATGAGCAGCACTACAGCAGCGCTAGAAGGCCTCTCAGGTTGGCTGCCTCAGCGACGCTACATCACACCTAACTGGCTGCCTGTGACAGCCACCTGGGTGATGCTGCATTGCACCTATGGGGCTGCCTGGACTGACGGTGTTTGGCTGCGGGAATATGCTAACTCTTTGTAGCTAAGGACATTTTTGGTCTTTGAGGCTTTTGGCCTCCTGTGTGATGCACCGTAGTTGCACTCTATACCATGGCCAGAGAAACCCCCACCCCCGCTACCTGTGGGAATCATGACAGTGTGCGTGTGTGTGTGTGTGTGTGTGTGTGTTCTGTGTTGTGTATTTAGGTATTGCTGATTACATGTTTTGTTACTTTCTGATTGGAAAGCGCCTTGAGCATGGGAAAGGCACTATATTAATAAAAGTGATGATGATAATAAAGATGTTTCATGATGACCTGATTGATAGAAAATGTCATTGAAGTATTTTTTTTCTCTTGTAAAGTTACTGCTTTAGAGATAAAGGGTTTTGTTCTGACAACAACCACATCATTCCTGTTTCAATCTCCCACCATAGTATACATCTGTCTTTTATATTAGTACTGAATTACTGACAGTATATTTCATAAACCTTATCATAATGATGAGCAGCAACAGGATAGCGAGTTTAAACAGTGGTTTTAATTCTCATGTTGATAAATTCCTGGCTGGTGAAATTTGTCTTTTCACTAAGTCTGGACCTTCTGCTGCGTCGCTCTGGACTTATTATTCATATAGAGTGATATTTTATGTATTAAAGTTTTTAGCTCAAGTTTTCTAGTTTTTGGCTTTGCCAACTATACAAGGTGACATTACAAGATTTATTAAGTAAAATTGGCTTGGATAGTCACTTAACTCAGTAACTCATATCTACTAAACTCAGAACAGGAACAGGATTCAATCAGAACTGAAATTCCACTCTCCTGCATTAATATATATATAAAACTATACTAGATTATATTTAATTATATTATTCATATACATTCAAATTCATGCCAGATTTATATAAATCCATCTATGATGCTGTCTTCTCTTCAGTGAAGATTTCAGCTGGTTTAACTGGTCATTTAAGCAGATTTAGATTGAAGCAATTTAAATGTTTTCTAAAGTTATTAAAAGACACATGACATTTTACATGTACATTATTATACACATGCATCAAACTCCTTTTCCTTTGTGTTTCTTTAAGGAAAGCTATAATGATGAAAGTGTGCATTAATATATATTCTATAGAATGTGTTTTTATACAAGAATAACTTTTTTGTCATATATATATATATATATATATATATATATATATATATATATATATAAATTGCAATGTAACTGCTCGTGAAGCATTCAGTGTTACAGATGGATGAAGTCCAGTTTATGTGAACATGCATATGTATTAGCTTTAGTTCACTTTACTCATGACATTACACAAGTGTATCTTGATAGTTGTAGCAGCAGACAGTATTACATAGTTACAATGTGTAACAAAGTGAACTGGTTCTCCAACAATACTGTTCTGATTTTAACAGGAGATGCTACTGTGCATAGTATGAGAGGATTTACACGGAATCTGCTCAGCGATTGTCAACTTTCCTAACATTTAGCTGGTTATAGTAGAAAACTTGGGTTTAAATACCCAAAGTTGTGGGTTTGAACCATTCTGTAATCTGACGGTAACAGCATATTTTTAAGTGTATTAAGTGTCTGTATTATAATCCCAAAAGGAATGTCTGGATTACCCTTATGAAAATTCACTGTACCTAGAGAGCAGCTATACATGAATCATATGCTTATTTTACTTTGTAACTGTGGAATTCTACATAGTTACTGTGGAATGTTTGTGTTGTAAAGTGGTAACTTGATGAAATAAAAGGAATAAATATCAATTTCATCAATCAATTTCTTGAATTTTACGGATAATAAAAAGAATATATGCTGTTACAACTATCAAAATATTTAATGTACATGTAAGTGTAATTAAAAACTAGCTGATACAAATATTTATTCAAATAAACTGTATTATCTGTAACAATGAATACACCATCAATAGTAACAATAGTGTTCCATGTACTATTAATGTGTAGTTACACAGTTATTAGAGGTGCTACAAATAAAAAGAATTACATTTTTGTTTCCTATTTTTGAATCTGACTTTTTAAAGGTTTTGGCAAGTGGACTATAATTTTAAGTTCACTACTTTTCCATTAGAATGCACAAAAGCCTGTTGTTACCAGTACGCAGCAGTGTGAGCTTTGGCTGTGTTTTGGGTATCAACTGTGTATTCATACTTCTTTTTTCTCAGACTTGAGAGACTATAGTGAATATAAGCCACATCTTCTGTCTAATTACTAATTCTAATTATTTCAACCCTGTTTTACAGGAACATTGTCAGACATACAGCACACTGACTTTTAAAAGAGTATCATGAAGAAAATGCTGTAACTGTTCAAATGTTTTTATTAATGGCTCAAAGTATTTATTGGTCACTGTTGTGGTCACTATTGCATGGTATATTATATTGAGAATATATGTGAGGTTCTAAGAAAACATGCGTGGAATTATTTTTGTTGTTTTCCAAAGCCTGACAGATTAAATTCCACCAATTTATAGAACATTCTGCATAAATCAAGCGAGGGGATGTAAACTAAGTCATTCAGAGTGGTCTGACGTGAAATGGTACACTGTATATGATACTGTACTATGTTGGTGTTCTGACTTGGCCTGAATTAAAGGCCTAGCTCTAACAATCTCTTTTCAACCTTTTTAAAACTATATGCTCATTATATTATAAAGTCTAGCGGGCAGTAACATCTACAATTCTGGGAAGGCTTTAATGTACATGTTTAAACATTTTTGTGAAGACTTGATTGCTTAATAACATTAGTAGTCTTTGAAAGTTCAAAAATCTTGAAGTAGTTACACAACAACCAGACCCAAAAAACTCAAATTTCAGCAGCCAATGTGTCACGCAGTCAACGGGGAAGTCGGACTCCACTTCCCAGAATGCTAGGGAGGATCACGTGATCTTCCCCCACACCTGTCAGCGATCACAGTCGCCGGAATTCTAATGTTGTGCACCTGTTTCTCTCTTTATAAGCTGGGACTTTACTTGGACTCTTTGCGAGGTATTGTTCCATGCAATTACTGAGCGGTATAACTATAGTATATTTCCTGTGTATCGACTTCTTGCTACTCCTGACCCGGTTTTGTGTATTGTTTTGCCCTTGTGTACCTCTGCCTGCCTGGACTGAATTGTGTCACGACTTTGGATTGGACTCGGATATATGTTTTCTCCCTCTGGGGATTCTCCTGATTACCTCCGGTAATAAATCTCTTCCCCTTTTACCTGCGAGTGTCTGCGATTCTGTTCATACGTTACACAATGACCTTTGGATTTCATCTACTGAAGCCAACCTGCTGATAAAGTGTGATGCTCATTCTTTGTCTCTAATTTGTTTCAAATAAGAACAGCTTCTTTATGATAATGGCTCTGATTCTGATGCTCATTTTAGATCTCTACATGATTTTTGAGCTTACAAGCTCTGCAGAAGCCTCATTTAGTCTTAACTTTTGGGTGTATTCATAACTTGTTTAGGTATCATGTAATATGTTGTTAATCATAGTTTTGGTCTTATTCTGTCTTATAGACCATGCGCAAAATACCACAGTAGGCAGAGCACAGCCAAAGCCCATGCTGCCTCCTACTGGTATCACCAGGTATTCTAATGTCAATCTAGATAGTTTACTCACAAGAACTTAAAAAAATCAAATACAAAAATAGGAAAGAATGCTTGGATCTTCCAGCAGGAAACTGATACAAAACATCCCAGATGGCAAGCACATGTGGAAACATCTGGAAAACATTTGAAATTGCTGCTTGGTTGGCATATATATATATATATATATATATATATATATATATATATATATTTTTTTTTTTTTTTTTTTTTTTTTTTTTTTTTTTTCATTATTCAAATCTATTATTTATATACATCATATTTACATCTTAACCAAGGGTGCTAAGAATTGGTTAGAGTGGACTGTTTTTTGTTTTCTTTTTAACAAGAAAGTCAGAAACATGACTGGTGTAAAAAAAAAAAAACACTTAGGACTTTCCCAGCCTATCAGACCTCTTGAGATCAGCATACAAATTCAGTTTCCTGCTTTGATAATAACGTCCCTTTTCAAGTTACTACAGATAAACCTCTCACAATGATGATGATGATGATGATGATGCCTTCTGTGCAGATTTTCATTTTATCTCTCTGCATCATATGTAAGTTATGAATTTCACAATTAATTTTTAAATTCTGCACTTGTGTAACTTCTGTTTGTAGAATGTCATCCACTGTTTTTCTTATTGCTCATAATTGATTTCATGTCATTTTGTAGGTCTTGTTGAAGCTGTGCAGCTTAATGAGCAGTTTATCTCAGTTAAGACTGGAGAAAATGCTACTCTGTCTTGCAAAGTTGAAAAGTCTGATACTCAAGTTAAAGTTTGGTACAAACAACAACTGTGGCAGAAACCTAAAGAAGTGGTATCAAAGTTAGACAAGAAACCTCCATTCATTTTAAATGGTTCAAAATTCAGTGTAAATGAAGATTTTTCAGGCTCATGATACTGTCTGACACTCTCTTTACATCCAGAACACTTTTCCCTTGCTGTTCCTTTAGGATTATCCCTACTCCATTTATCTTCCTCTCTAAACCATGATAGAACAGTTTGAATCCACCTCCAATGTTCCTGGCCTTGCTTCCTTTCCATCTGGTCTCCTGAACACACAGAATATCTTCCTTCCTTCTCTCCATCATGTCTGCAAGCTCTCTGCCTTTACCAGTCATTGTTCCTATGTTCCACACTCCTGCCCTTCCTTCTATCTCACTGCCTTCTAACCCACCTTCCTCCTCTCCTCTTTGATGGTCTTCGACCTACGGTAGTCCAATTTCCACTGACACCCTGCTGGTCAACAGCACTGGAGGCGGTCGTTGTTAACCCGGGCCTTGACCGATCCGGTATGGCAATCATATTTGTGATCCACATGATAGTTTTGGCACAAGTTTTACACTGGATGCCCTTCCTGACGCAATAATATTATTGCCAAAACTATCATGTTGTTGTTGTTGCTGTATCACATTTGACAATCTCTTAACAAAAGAGTAGTAAAATGATCATTCAGTGTTCATTAACTAGTCAAACTGACTGTAACTAAAAGTGACCAGCACTGAGGTCATGTTCTCTGATCTAAACTCTAAATATGACACTGTGATCTTTCTTTACTCCATCATAGTGAGAGATCGTTATTCGTTGATGGAGAACAAAGCCAGTCAGGTACTACATGTTCTCTCATCCACACTGACACTGTTCAATTCTTATAGAGTTCTCTAATCTTCAGCCTTTAATATTTCATATTCATCTCTACAGTTCTATGCTGCTGTGGAGCTGAGTTATGCAGCCAAAAGCCTGAGAATGAAGAGTGGACGCTCTGGACACAGTGTTTACTCTGAAATCAGATACTTCTCAGTTACTGACCTCAACAATCACTGACTCACTGGTCTCTCTTCTCTTGTAGCAGCAGAAGTGAAGTTTGGGGATGTTTTCTGTTACTGTCAGCTTTGTAATCTATATCTGTTTGGTATGAAGTGTCAGTTCTGTGAAGGAGCCGAGCGAGAACAGTTTTAGAGTGTGTGGTCACTCAGACTCATGACAAACACACTCATGAGCTCAGAAGGTGTCTGATATTGTTCGCTCTCAATGGAAATGTAGAAGACGTGTTTCAGGATGTAGGGAGAACAGATCTATATACACAGTTACTGTTTATTTGCTTTGTTTAACATACTGGGGAAAAAGTACAATAAAATGTGGCCAAATAACAAAAGGTATGGCAAAATTATAAACAAAGTTATGACAATTAACTTCAGCAAATACATGTACACAAAAATTGGTAGAAAAAAACATTTAAATGTGTTCTTTGTAGAGTTTCTATACGTGTGATGTGTTTTAAGGTGGAAGGATTTTTTATTACATGCTATGACTCTCAAGATGCAAATAAATGCTGAGTTTTAAAGTGTTCTGAATGTGTTCTGAATGTCTTCTGATAGGTAACTTAGAGGCCACTCTGGTGATGTTATATTTATTTCCATTTGAAGCATTAGATTTGTTACTTTACCTGATTTTAATTATAATTTGGAAGAAAAAGATAAAACACTTCAAACAAATCAAACCCTTTTGCAATGAAATAACTATATATAGATTTCAAATTCAGATTTAATGGTATTTTAAACAAGAATAACTGTAGAATATGTTTTACTCAAAAGTATAATTGCTATAAATGGTTGTTTTACTCACTAGAATAAGTCTTTACCGTTTACTTCTCTTTGCAAAAGCATCTAGTTGTTTTTGATTAACTTGCTGTGGTTCCACACAATCAAGCCAAGTTTATTTACTGCACTGCTGTGAAGAAATCAAGTGTATTGAACATAATTGGCAAAAGGCTGTGCTATGAAGATTCTGAACTAAATATAAGTATGTAAAACTTACATTAAAATAATTTATAATGTTAGTATTACACTGTATGTATTTTACATGAACTTACATTTAGAAAATTTTGCTTCTTCATGAAGCTTGTCTTCCTCCAGTTTGTCATTGAGGGGGTATTTAGACTGTCATATTACATTTACCAGTTTCTAGTTGCATATCATCACTGTCAGGAAAAAATGTTAAATCTCCATTTTTATGTGTTTTATTTTTTGCATATTTTAAGTTCAGTTTAAGTTGTGTGAACATGTGGTGAATCAATCAAAATAAACAGATTAAAAGTATTGAATTAATGTCAGTCTGTATCACAAACATTCCCTGAATTTTAATATTTTTTTTATTTAAAAAAAAATACAAATCAAATACAAATACAAATTATTTTGTAATTCTTCTAAAAGTCTAATTTACTAATTAAACATAATAAAATAATAATAAAATGGTAAAAGAAACCCAAATAAATAAAGAATGAGAAGTGGGTCAAAAGAAACTGGCAGAAAGTAACCTATATGTAGAGCAAAACTAAATGTTAATTTTGTTAATAATATATTTAGAACAAAAATTTGTTTGCAGCCTAAAGTTGTATATTAATTTCTAAAACAGGAGTGAAGTTTTACTGTATTAATGAAAACCAAAACAATCCTAGACCCCTATTTCTGCAGTTAATCTGGTCTTTAAACCTGTCACGGTTGGCTCCTCCCAGTCCTGTCCATGTGTTCTTGTTTTGGTTTGTAACTCCGCCCCTGATTGTTTTCACCTGTCCCTCATTGTTATGTGTATTTAAGCCCTGTGTTTGCCCCTTGTGTTTGCCAGTCACTGTATCCCTGTATCGGTCTTTGTTTGAAGTTTGTTTGCTGGTCGCTCTGGTTTTTGTCATGTCTATTTCCCGTTCCGTCCACATCGGCTATATGAACCTGGACTGTTCTGACTACGACCCTGGATTTGCCCCTAATAAATCTCGCTTATCTCAGCGTGTGCGTCCGCCTCCTCGCTCCCCCTTACAAAACCCTCACAAGTTGATATTCTGAGCTCCTCATATATGAGCGTTTCTCTGTAGAGCTGCTAACAGACTCTGTTAAAGACTAAGACAATAATAACCACAACTACTGATAAGAGCTCATGCAGAGCACAGGGCATGTTTTGTGGTCAAACAGATCAAGTCAAGCAGACAGAAAGAACCATGTGACTTTTAACAGCCAATGAGCTTCAGTATAAGACCCCAGAAGCTGATGTAGTTTGGCGCTTTATGCAGTGCCACAATTTAGAATATTGGCCTTTGAGTTGTAACTGTTGTTTTACTGATGATGGATCCAGCTGTGATGATCGTCTTACTTCTATACAGAATAGGTAAGTTTCATAAAGCTACCATAAAAAAGTTTTTGTTTTTAATTATTTTTAAATATATTCAAGTTTTTTTTTAATTCACTGAACTTTGTTTTACAGATTCTGTTCAAGCAGTGAGAAATTCAGAGCCATTTGTCATATCAGCTGAGGCTGGTGAAGCGGTCAATCTCACCTGCACATTTGTAGACAACTCTATTAAAGAGGTTAGGATGTGGTACAAACAAAGACTGGAGCATGCGCCACTGGAAGTGGGATCACAGTTAGAGGGAAAGTCGGCCGTGATTTCAGATCAATTTGACAGATCAAGATTTAAACTCAACAGAACTGCGAGTGGCATTTCTCTCAGTATTGAACGCGTCACTAAAGAAGATGAAGGAATGTACTTCTGTGGAGCGACTGGAAAGAAAACGCTGGAGTTCTCTACTGCTACATTCTTAGCGGTCACAGGTAAAATATTCATTTATTGTTTTCTGCTTCAGTTTTGAGTCTAAAGCATTGAGTCATTCTCGTGTTTGAAATGTTATGAATAAACCTGCCTTTTCATTGAACATACTTACAGTCTGTAATTTGAGGCCAGTTTTAAATGCATTATTGCTATTACTAGTGAAAATATCCATATTATGATTCTGTAGATGTCCATTAGTTATTATAAACACACTTTAGCTTCTTAATATCTGCACTTTTTTTAGTGTTATGCTGTTATTGTACAGGTTTTATCCTGTGATGACACTGATACTATTTAATATAATTACTTCCACTGTCTGTTTTCTATTTTCCAGGGCAGTTAAACACCTCAGTGCTCCAAACTGCAGTACAGTGGTCAGTTTCTCCAGGAGAGTCGGTCACTCTGCAGTGCACGGTCATGTCTGAGATCAGAGCAGCAGATCTCCGAGTGCTCTGGTTCAGAGCTGCTGCAGGACAATCCTTTCCTGAAATCATTTACACTCATCAGAACAGCAGCAGCCGTCAGTGTGAGATCATCTCTTCTACAAGCTGCTCTCTGTATGAGTTCTCTAAGAACATCCTCGACCAGCACCATACTGGAACTTACTACTGCGCTGTGGTGGTTTGTGGGAAGATCATCTTTGGCAATGGAACATCAGTAGAACTGAGTAAGTGTTCCTGTGTACTACTAGGAACTTGTAGTATATTTGTTTTATTTATGTGTAATTCTATCAACACTTTGGGCTTCAAAGCTTCAAGTCAATGCTATGTATCAACATCAAAAGAGAAAATAGAAAATGTGACAGAAACAGGTTTTGTAACTTGTGTTGTAAGACCACACATCATACATTATTTATACAGTATAGTGTAGCACTTACTACAATGTTAAAAGACAGTTGTTGTTGTTGGACTAGAACTAGGTTCGTAAAAGAGCAGTAATTGGTTAAAGAGTAATTGACCATAGAAAACGGAGAAAACACCACAGACCAAAAGTTAAGTTTAGAATTGCCGGCTTTATCAAAAATAAAAGAGAAAAGAAAAGTAGTAGAAATGTATTATTAAGAAATAGGATCCTTCAAGACATTACAGACACGACATATAACAGAGATAAATAATTGCATATGAATGCAAAGAGAGTCAAACAAGTCTTACTCAGTTACCCTTTAAGTTAGGAAAACCGATTTTTGAATTCTTAACCTCTAGTTAACTTAACTTAGTTGGTTTTAGTAGTTTAATTAGTATCTCAGTTGAGCTCTTATTAGTGTTCTAGTATTAGTTTGCAGTTATTTGATATAACAATTTTTTTAAATTTATTTTTAATTATCCATCTTCAATGTTAATCAATTTAGGCCTATTTTTGTTATAACTAAATCAAAAGCATTTGGTATTACCCTCTATCAGTAGGTTCTTACAACCAAAAAAAAAACAACATAGGACATCTCACTAAGCCCGAAAGTTAACACCAGTAAATGCAGTATCAATCAACCTTACAGTTAAACACGTTCAAAGTATATACATAACATGAACCATAAAACGATTAACTGTATCAATGTCCATTAAATCGAGTCCTTAGTGCAAAACAGTCCTTTAGCAAATGAAAGGGAGACGCTCCCTCTCACTCAGCAGCGCGAGCACTCCACGCACTGCTCACGTGATTCAGAGAGAAAGTAACGGTTCAAACTTGAACAGTCTTACCACGGTTGGTGATAGATCCTCAGCAGGGAGAGGAAGGGAAAGGCTGAAGCACCCGGCCTTCTCTGCGATGTCCACTCTCCCCGGATGGGAGAAAAAAAAGACGTTTCTTTCGACGCACAACACACAGTCCAGTCGTAGCTCCTACCTCTAGTGGCTCGCCATCTATTTTCCCTGATCACGCGCTTGATGCGTGCTCCTCAAAACTTCACATTTCTTCCGCGATTCTCGAGAGTAATTCAAACTAAAACGCTGAACAAAACCACAGTCTATCGACATAGACAGAAGGGTAAACAAAACTCTTACAGAAACAAAATAAATAGTCAAATACACTTAGATTTCTTTCTTCTTACTGGAGCTATTCTCAACGCGACTTCACCCGTTCTTGCTTCCCCGATTCTACACTAGAATCCTCCGGGAGAGAACGACTATCAATGCGGTGATTTGCTGATAGATATGACCTTTCAACTTCAACCAATGATAAAATAAATGACCAAAACCATGAAATAATGTTTTTAATTCTATTTATCTATTTTAGATGTTTTAATATCACTAAAGTAAATTATTTAATTGATGAATTTCTGCTTGATATTTATTCTTATTTAATAACTATTTAATAACCAATGAATACTTCCACCTGGGTTACAATAGACATTAGTTCATATTTTTGATTTCAAACTGAACTTGAAATGAAATGAAAATGAATGAAGCAAAGTTAGTCAGAGTGATGGAGTGAAATGGTTCATTGTAGAGAAACTTTTTATGCTAATTTATTTACAGTGGTGTTGATAGGAACCAGGGGTCATAATATCAGCAACATATATTTTATTCACTATCCGCCAGTCCAACCACACAAGTTTATGAATATTTGCTCATTTTATTAATTTAATGTTGGTGATGAAATAAAGGCTGATTCAGATTTTCGTTTATGTTGTGGAAGGTAGTGACTTGTTAGAGGCACTAAACACTTCAAGTCTTTGATTCTTGTCATCAGCACTGTGAATAAATCTGTCTGTACTATGAGAGATAAAAGTAAATGATGGAATATTAACATAAAATTCAAACTAAAATAGTTAGATGGGAAATGGCTTGAATTTCTCTATTCATGTTTACAATGTGTTGATCATTCCTGTCTTACAGAAGATCCTGTAGTTCCTGTAATGCTGACTCTGGCAGTTTTCTCAGCAGTGTGTGTGGCTGTAATCTGCACTCAAACCATTTTAATCCATAAACTGAGAAAATCTGAACACTGTGCTGGTGGGAAATGTTCATTATGACACGTAGCTGAACATTTTAATAGAAAGAAAATAGAAAATAATATTAATACTTACAAATAAATGTAGACCCATTAAACTGTATCTGAAGGTAATTGTGATGTTTTATCTCCTTTATAGAGAGAGTTCAGCAGGGGGCTGTGAGTGAGTGGACCACCAGACAGGTACTCTATACATTTATTCTTTATATTACATTTTAGTTTCAACCAGTGAGAAATCTGCCCATTTCACTTCTCAGTGCTCTGGTTTTCAGCTGAACGAGCAAATTACTCTGCAGAGCTCTTCATCAGACAGTTGGAGTGGATGATAAAATGTACAGAAAATTGCAGGCGGTCATCCGAGTGCCAAGTTAAAGGAAAAGGAGGATAAACACTTTGATATTAGAGTCATGTGTAAAAGTTTGGACACCCCTGTCAAATTACAGGTCTTGTTCATTTTCTGAGTTATCATAAAGTAACACATCCTCCAAAGGAAGCAAATTTAAATATGGCAGTTTCTCTTCATTTCGGGGCATTTCTAGTCATTTGGGTTTTACATATTGGGGAAAAAAAAATCAAACAAATCATGTAAAATATAAATGCGTCAACAGTTTTGCACAGGCCTTATATCATGTTTAATGTCTTTCTCCATGTACTAAGCAAATGCACAGTAATTCTGGGTGATCAAGGGTGCTCAAATGCATGTGACTGTCCATTCTTATGCAAATTATTCAATAATGAATCTTCACCTATATTCATATTTTGTGTGTATTTCATGTATTTTATGTGCATTTTTGGCATTGCGTAGTTTATAATGAGCCACTAATACTTCACAATGTGCTCTGTGTACCAAAAAAATTTAATGGTCACTATAGAGACTAATAAGTTTACAGTCAATCAATTTGTGTAATTTATGTTGTAAATTAAAGATCCTTGCATTGATTTTTTTGGGTAGGCATAAAAAGCACATAAACATAAAAAGCAATAAGTATTTTTTAAGTTTAGTGTAATTTCCAAAATACCAGACAAAAACCAAAATACAGACAAAAATGAAAATTGCTAACTTTTTTTAAGTGTCACAGCGAGGTTGTGAAATTGTAATGCAAACACATTTTTATGCCTCTAATAAGTGATGAATAAAACATTCATTAGTTTGTGGAATACATCTTGAAATATTTCTGACTTATTAAACTCTTCTTAACTCTAATACAGTACCTCAAGAGCTCACACTACTTAAAGCCTATAGGAATAAAATGTAGTCAACATAAAATAAAATTAATAAAGTTTAATGCATAAGCAAATTATTTTTAATTTATAAAAAAAGATGTTGATAAAGTCCAGATGGCCCTTCCTTAAAATAAAGTGCTCAAGTGGTCATTCAGGAGTTCACAGTCTGTCCTGTATTTCACAAACTTTCACCCCAACCTGTAATATTTTTAAGATGAGTGAATCAGTGACATCATATATTATAAATCATCATCCTGAACAATAACTTCATGCAGATGATGATACACAGCTAAGAAACTTGCTTTAAACTCTGAGCGTCTGTCTCTATGAACACGTAATTTCCTTGCTCACAACCACTGAACTCACACACAGTTTAAAATGATGCAGCTGCTTGAGTAAAAGAGTGAACTTTTACTACTTACTTACTCACAGAATATAAATAGTCTTTTGCTGAATGTAATTAGCAAGTAGTTAACAGTAATTACAGAATAATTCACAGTGTTTACTGAATGATAAATCTCAGGATTAATGTGTGAAATAGCAGCCTAGACATTGAGGAGTTTAACCCCCCTGTAGTTCTCTGTGGTCTATTATAAACAGAGCTGAACTCCAGCAAACGATTGGTCTGTAACCACAATCTGAGCACAAGCACAAAAAAAAAAAATCACACCTTCAGACGACGTGGCTTTAACAGCAGTTCATACACAGAGCAGCCTGTCAGGGTCAGCGGTCAGTTTCCTCACTTAGAATAAACAACATGTAGACACTGATATTCACACAGATAAAGTGTGTGAACTTCTTTCTTTCCAGGACAGAAGGGTCCTGACTTCTTCAGACAAACATAAATAAACAGAATAAAAAAACAAAATGCTGTTTAAAAATTCCATAGCTTTCAGTTCCATTCCTTACTTTGAGTTATTCACAGAAATCTGCAGGGATATTTTACACACCTGCACAGTTCAGTCTTAAAAAGTAGTTACATTTTCTGCTTTTCACAATCCCAATAACAAATTCAGATTCATCAGTTCAGAAAACCGCATTTCACATCTCACGTCCAGTTTTAGTTCTATTTAGTACAATTTGTCTTTTCTTTTAGGTCATTTAACCACCTCTTATTGTAAAATCCTTAAAGTATCATCTTCTAAATCATCAGTAAATGTTCATCTTTGTGTGTTTCAGCAATTGAGTAAAAAGCTCTGGAAAATGTATCACAGATTACTCTGATTATATTTCCACTTGCTCATTTCTTTGCTGATCGTCTGTTTCTGAAACAGGACTCTGACTCTGAGGAGTTTGATTTCACTGCATTACGTTTCTCTGAGAAGATGAAGAGAAGAGCACTAAAGGAGAAAGTTTTCACCCGAGTGAGATTCTTCCCTGTTTCTGACTACAGAGCACTTCAGTAAAGCTGTATTACACCACAGGAAAGAAGTCTTACTGAGTTCATGTAGTCATATAGACTCTCTGTGTTCTGCTGATATTTTTATACCATATTTTATGTATGAAAGAGTGTCCAGATATACTCTGTATACAGCTGAATAAAAAGTTTTGCTTGTTTTTGCATATACAGACTTTTTAATGTATTTATTTATCTATTTCTGGCCTGGCATGTGAACCATACAGTAAAGGTGAGTAAAGTAATGGTTCTCAGGCAGGACATGAAATGACCTTGGCAAATTCACTGTCTACACTGTTTTAATCTATATACAAGTTTTCAACTATAGTTTACAAAATTTGCGGAACTTCCTCAGCTGGTCTTTCGTTGGTTATATTTCATTTTTTTGTTTTAGTTTACAGCATTGAAAACAAGCCAAACTAAAGGTTTTAAATGTGAAAAATATGAATCCTGCTGGACTCTGTCTCTGGTTTTTGTTTTATGTTACATCTATCGTGTGTGTTTATTGTGCATAGATCATCTCAAGCTTTCTGATGCATCGTAGTAGACATGTTGCATTCACCAATGATTAAAACTGAATACTTGGATAAAAATTGGCCAAACTGGCAACACCTTTAGACTCATTTAAGTGCCCTGAGAAACATCTGCTCATTTTAATTTGCTCCATCAATGTATGCATGACATCATCCATGATATCAGTCATTCACTGAAAGGGGTCAAGCTATTTAGATGCTCTAGTTATAACCTGATAAGATACTGAGGTCAGAATTTAGAGGGCTGTCACTGACAGAGTGAGTGTCCAGGCCTCTCTAAAAGCTGTGTAGTCTTTGATGCCCTGTACTGACAACAGCCTCTCAGTGCCATTAAAAAGGGATGCTGAGCCAGATCTGGGTTTAGAGCTCACTGCCCTGGTCCTGGATATTGGTCAGCTTTCTTCAGCTAAACAGACTCACTGATACAGCAACACACACACAGGCCTACTGTGTATAAGTGAGTGGTGTGTGTGTGTGTGTGTGTGTGTGTGTGTGTGTGTGTGTGTGTGTGTGTGTGTGTGTGTGTGTGTGTGTGTGTGTGTGTGTGTGTGTGATGTCTTATAGATGATAATCTGGGGTTTTTGCTTGATAATGGGTGGTACTTGCTCTGAAAGGTTTGAAAACCAAAGCTGTAAATCTTATTTTTTATATTTTCAGCATGTTTTCCCACTGTGGGGCTGAGGTGACCAGCTGTGGCCACCAGAGGGAGACAGAGACCCCCTTTATAGCAATCGGGATGAGTAGCATGACCTGTGGTCAGCCTGCTTGAGGAAAAGGCCCCCACTATTCCAGTGGCAGTATATATGTGGGGACCAGATGAGGTCAGTCACGTCCACTTCCTGTGTGGTGGATATCAGGAACGCATGAGACTGTGCAGACGCCTTAATGACACACATCTCCAGCAGGCTGTTCAGATCACCGCACAGTTTGCAGGAGCTGCACACAATTTTTGAACATGTTGAAGGAACAAAAACATCACAACTATTCAGCGCCATAGTGCACTTTCACCATAACATCACTTTCAGTTACTAGTTCCTAATAATAATCATTATAAAAAAGAATAAATATTATTTACACTGTTTAAAATGACTGTCATTCATATTATTATTATCATTAATCAGTGAATAAATAAATAAATACAGAGCTAATAAAAATAAATATTGCAAGCAAACAATAGACAAAAATCCATCCATCCATTTTCTAAGCCGCTTCTCCGTCAGGGTCGTGGGGGGATGCTGGAGCCTATCCCAGCAGTCATCAGGCGGAAGGCAGGATACACCCTGGACAGGTCGCCAGTCCATCGCAGGGCAGACAGACAGACACAGACAGTCACTCACACACTCACACCTAGGGGCAATGTAGCATGTCCAATTGGCCTGACTGCATGTCTTTGGACTGTGGGAGGAAACCGGAGAACCCAGAGGAAACCCACGCAGACACGGGGAGAACATGCAAACTCCACACAGAGAGGACCCTGGCCAACCGGGGTCATAAAAATATTTTTAAATACTTCATTTAAAAACGGGCGTTGGTGGTATAGTTGTAAGCTTAGCTGCGTTCCAAGCAGTTGACCTGGGTTCATTTCCTGGCCAATGCATCGGCTTGCTGCACCAGTCATGGGCTGGAGGTTAGGGACCCAGCCTCATGACCGGAAGGTTGCTGGTTCAACGCCTAGCACCGACAGCACGTGACTGAGCTGTCCTTAAGCAAGACACCTAACCCCCAACTGCTCCCCGGGTGCTGCGGATTGGGCTGCCCACTGCTCTGGGCAAGTGTGCTCACTGTCCCTAGTGTGTGTGTGTGTGTGTGTGCTCACTAGATTGTATGTGGTGTTTCACTTCACGGACGGGTTAAATGTGGAGGTGAAATTTTCCCGCTGTGGGACTAATAAGGGTCTCTTAATCTTCATGAATTATTAACCATGATTGTCTGTATTGTTGAGCTAAACAACATCAAATATTGGATTTTGTTTAAAATTAACAAGTATCACTGTTTACTGCATGTTTGTTATTATTATTATTATTATTATTATTATTATTAAACACTGAAAATGCACCATACTTTATATCATTAGATTTTCTACTCCAGACATTACAGTGCAGTATTTGTGAGTCACAGTTTTCACATAATTTTCTGTACAATGTTTATTACTGAACAGTGTTTATTCTGAAGCTGTAAGATCATAGAAAGGCCTGTTCATCAAATGAGAGTCCAGTCTCTGTAGAAGTGGACAGGTACATAAGATGATAGTGAGCATCTGATAGTATCTGGTGCTCGCTTGATAGTATCTGGTGCTTATTACGTAGTAACTGGTACTCACCACATACTATAGTATAAGGAGTGCACCAAATGTTTCCCTAAAAAATTGTGCCTTTCACCTAAAAATAAATAAATAATTATTATTAATAATAATCATAATAATAACAATACAGCACATCCCTTCAGGGTCTCTGTACCTACCTACCTGATTTTTTTTCTTAGGACTGATTTTGTGAATCAGACCTTTGATGCTCCCTTTCTCAAAGTTATTAATGTTATTATTCATGCAGTTTATAATCTAAACTTTTTATATCTGCACAAAGCTGCTCTAAAGTCTGTTCTAGGTTTCTGCACCTGGTGGGGAAAAAAAAGTGACACTGTGACTTTTGCCAGCCAATGAGATTCATCTCTTGAGCTTAATGTAGTTTGGTGACTTGGCCAGAACTTCCCATTCCAGTTAACATCAAATAAGCAAAGCATCTTATGATGATGATGATGATGATGATGATGATGATGATGATGATGATGAAGGCTCCACTGTGGATTCTTTGTTTTATTCTCTATGCAACATATAAGTAAGGAACTCTTTTCAGAAGTATTAGATCCTCTATTAGCGCTATTAGTTTCTGAACATCTGCTGCTAAAATGTTTTCATTTTTGTTTAGAACTGACTTTCTGTTCTTTTGTAGGTCCTGTTGAAGCTGTGGAGCTTAATGAGAGAATGTTTATCTCGGTTAAGACTGGAGAAAATCATACTCTGTCTTGCAATGTTGAAAGGTCTGAAACAAACAATATGGTTTGGTTCAAGCAACAGTTGGGGCAGGAACTGAAGGAAGTGGTAACAAAGTTAGTCGACAAAAAAGCCATTTCAAACAATTTGAAATTGGATCTAAACAAAGATTTTTCTTTGACTATTAAAAACATTTCTGAAGATGATGAAGGAATGTACTTCTGTGGACAAAGTGATGGGGTCATGTTTACGTTTTTTAATGTGATATTCTTGGCTGTGACAGATCAACCTCAATTAAACATCTCAGTGTTCCAAACTCCAGTACGGGGGTCAGTTTCTCCAGGAGAGTCGGTCACTCTGCAGTGCACGGTCCTCTCTGAGATCAGAGCAGCAGATCAGAACACTCATCAGAACAGCAGCAGCCGTCAGTGTGAGATCAGCTCTTCTACAAGCTCCTCTCTCTATGAGTTCTCTAAGAACATCCTCAACCAGCACCACACTGGAACTTACTACTGTGCTGTGGCTGCTTGTGGGAAGATCATCTTTGGCAATGGGACAACAGTAGAACTGAGTAAGTTTTTGTTGACTGTGGGCCTTTCTATAGTATTGCAAAAAAACAGGAAAAAATGGCACAGTTGGTGAACATAGTCAGTGTCCACTGACCCTTACTTCATTTCACTAAAGCCATAATTCATAATTTTTCAACCCAAACTGAAGCTGCACCTTAATATCGAATTCTAGCATTTTGATCTGAGAAGAAAATAAACTCATTCTGTGATTTGATGTGGTTCTCTTTAGCGAAGCTTATAGATTCACCACAGTGGTGGTGATAGAAAACAGGGGTCATCATGCCTTCAAAACTCATATAGACATTTTATTTACTATTCAAAACCACCAGAGAACCTACACATGTGCTCTGAGTTTATATAGGTAACGTTCATGATGGTGAAATTATGGTGAATATGAATATAATTAAGGGGAAGGGGGCTATTTTGTCTTATGCAGAGGTGGAAGAAGTTCTTTACTTAGTAAAGGTGCTCTGGTCCAAGTCAAATTTTTCCTTAAGTAAATGTTTTACTGTACATGCTTCTGTATTTATTAAATCATTTAAGTTTTATTATAATTTTTTTAAATTTTGTGTCGGTTTTGTGTCAAGATCAAGAATGACTTTTTGCAGGGAATAGTAGGTCAAATAGTTCTTGTAGTTAAGCTGTAGACAAGGATTTTGTCTTATATGCATGCATATATACACATACATATTTGCACCATCAACAATATAAGATGTCTTACCGCTATCACTTTGGATTTCATCATTTACACATTTCACTTGCTGCTATTTGTAGCTGTGGAAGCAGCAAATCATATGTTTTTATAGATTATCTTGAAATGATCCATTCAGAGTTACGAGTCTAGCTTGAAAATTCTAAACGACTGTGACTAATTGTCACTCAATACGTTTCTATACGATGCAGCAATTTCATGGCAAACCACGTTGTTTTATCGTGGTTTTTATTAGGCAGAATTTGTAAAAGGTTGGTGGAATTCCCCTTCAATGAGATATAAGTATCAGTATTAGACCCACCAGCTTCAGTTCTGGACCATGCATCATAAAAGCTCACCATCTTGGGGTGCAGGATGATCAGGAGAGCACAGGATGATTTTGTTCACATTATTTCAGCTTCTAATATACAAAATATCCTTGATCAAGTTTAAAATGAATTTATCTACAAAAATATATAACATTCAACCCTGGACGGAGAAGAGTGTCCATGGCTTGAACTTTGTATTCATGTTCACATGTTGATCATTCCTGTCTTACAGAAGATCCTGTAGATCCTGTAATGCTGACCCTGGCAGTTTTCTCAGCAGTGTGTGTGGCTGTAATCTGCGCTCAAACGATTTTAATTCATAAACTGAGAAAATCTGAACACGGCGCTGGTGGTAAGTGTTTATTATGACACGTAGCTGAACATTTTAATAGAAAGAAAATGGAAAATAATATTAATACTTACAAATTAATTTAGTACCATTAAACTGTATCTGAAGGTAATTGTGATGTTTTATCTCCTCTACAGAGAAAGTTCAGCAGGGGGCTGTGAGTGAGCGGACCACCAGACAGGTACTCTTTATGCACTCACTCTTTATGCTACATTTTAGTTTCAACCAGTGAGAAATCATTTTGGTTGTCAGTGCTCTGGTTTTCAGCTGAATGAGCAAATTACTCTGCAGAGCTCTTCATCAGACAGTTGGAGTGGATGATAATATGTACAGAAAATTGCATGCGGTCATCCGAGTGTCAAGTTAAGGAAAAGGAGGATAAACACTTTCATATTAGAGTCATGTGTAAAAGTTTGGACACCCCTGTCAAATTACAGGTCTTGTTAATTTTCTGAGTTATCATAAAGTAACACATCCTCCAAAGGGAGCAAATTTAAATATGGCAGTTTCTCTTCATTTCAGGGCATTTCTAGTCATTTGGGTTTTACATATTGGGGGAAAAAAACAATCAAATCATGTAAAATATAAATGCGTCAAAGCTTTTGCACAGGCCGTATATCATGGTTAATGTCTTTCTCAATATATTAAGCAAATGAACAGTAATTCTGGGTGATCAAGGGTGCTCAAACTTGCATATGACTGTCCCTACTTGTACAAATTATAGCAATATTGATATTTTTTGTGTATTTCATATATTTTTATATGTATTTTTGGCATTGCATAGTGTATAATGAGCCACTAATACAGTCAATCAATTTGTGTAATTTATGTTGTAAATTAAAGATCCTTGCATTATGATTTGGCATAAAAAGCACTAAAAATATTTTTAAGCTTAGTATAATTTAAAATCAAAATACAGACAAAATGAAAATTGCAAACTTTTTTTAAGTGTCACAGTGAGGTTGTGAAATTGTAATGAAAAAACATTGTTATGCCTCTAATAAGTGATGAATAAAACATTCATTAGTTTGTGGAATACATCTTGAAATATTTCTGACTTATTAAACTCTAATACAGTACCTTGAGAGCTGACACTACTTAAAGCCTATAGGACTTAAATGTAGTCAAAGTTTAATGCATAAACAAATTATTTCCAATTTATTTTTAAAAAGATGCTGATAAAGTCCAGATGTTCCTTTCTTAAAATAAAGTGTTCAAGCGGTCAGTCAGGAGTTCACAGTCTGTCCTGTATTTCACAAACTTTCACTCCAATCTGTAATATTTTTAAGATGACTGAGTGAATCAGTGAGTAAAGCTGGACAAAACTGAAATATTGATATTCATAAGGCAACTTGAAGTAGACCAGCAAATGTTGTTTATTCATTATTTGTTTATTAGTAACAGTTTTTTGTGTGTAAATACAGTAACTGGCATTTTCTTTAAGTTAAAATCTATTTTTCAGTAAATTATGTTTATTTCTCACAGGAGCAGAACACTGAGAACCTGCATTACGCTGCCATCCACATCAAAGAGAAGAAAGCCAAAGGGGGGAGAGTGAAGAGAGAACAGCCTGAAGACGTTGTTTACTCTCACGTGAGAAGCTCCAATGCTGCTGCTCAGCGCTCACATCGCTAGTTTCCTAAGATGATCATGAGTGAAGATTTGGACCTTTTCACTCCTCAAACGAGCTCCAGTCTTTAATCTGTAGCTGTTTATTTCTTGTTAGTGATTGTTCTGCTGATTGAAATGAAGACTTGGTTCTCTGAAGGACAACATGAGAACCCAGCAGATATGAGCTGGGTTCTAAAACATTGAGATTGACCAGCAATATATTATTAAATTAAGGCCTAAATATAGTCTTATGAAAAAGTTCTGGCTTTATGGATTTTCAAAGTGAGAATAAAAAGTAAAACATCTTCTATAGAGAATCACACGTCTCTCATTTTAAAGCACAGTTACTGTTAATTTGTTAAAATAAACACATTGAGTAAACATAAAATGTGATCTGTGCTAATATGAAGGTTTATTTTATTTATTTGGGGACCTCTCTGGTCTAATTATGCACAGTTAGTACCGTTCACTGTGAAATGGTGAGTCTTTGTCTCCTATTCTCTCTGGTGGATTTGTTAACTTATTTTCACTTTGGAAATCAACATTCAGGTGGATTGTGGGTAGTTTGATGATGTGCTCATCCTTCAAAACCTGTAAAGAACTAAGACTTTATATGAATGGCTGATATTTGTGGGGCTGAATTCCAGTAAAGAGCATTGAATTGTGAAATAATTAATGTCTGTGTTTGAAATGAAAAGCACTGCATTGAAGAAAAGCTACGTTAGATGAGAGTCAGTCAGGGTGGAAGCCACGTGTGTCCTTTGCAGGAGTAAAAATATTCAGAAGTATAAAAAAAGTCTATAAAAGTTGAAAAATGTCATGTTGCTGTTTCTGGTTTTTAATATTATTTTAGTGTGTTTGAAGTATAATTGTATGCATTACTCTGTGTGTCCTGGTCAAATTCTATGTTTTGCTGAAGTATAAGTTATGCATCTTCTACAGCGAATACATTTATGCCATTTCAGTACACAATTACTGTTAGTTTAATAATACAAACATTGTGGCATCTAATGCATTTTACTGTTAAATACAACATGTTAAATGAATATAAAATATGTGGAAGTCACCTTTAAGGTACACAGACCTTTTCTTAACTGATATATTAACTTATTTCAACAAAGACCATGACCAAAACACATATTTATCATTAGTGATTTTCATATAACAGATTACAAAACATGCACTAATTCACATCAGAATGAAAAAGAAGAGCTATATTTAGTTCATTTCAATGTCTGAGTAATTTCTATTAAGATTGGTTTGAATCATGAAATATCAAAATTATATTCAAAATGTTCATAAAGACATGCACACCCTCCTCGTCTACAAGCATATCATATAGTATGTTACATTTTGTTGGCTACCAGAAACTAGAAGTGTAGATCTACACTGGGCATTCCCAAAACAACTAGCTTTGTCTGTGGTGTCTCTGTCCATGGTGCTGAAACAGATGAATGTTGCTGTCCACGGTTCTGAAAATCACTGGCCTAATTTTTCAGAGCTGAATACATTCCCATCCAGCCTTTAGACTCTCCTTTAAAACCTTTTACTCTCTTTTAATCTCACTCCAGTGAGAGCAATATAAGTTTTGACATTGAGAATGTACTGCACATTTGGCTGACTGCATTTGTGTATAGCCACTAGAAATGTTTGGATGTGCATGTGTGCCGAATCAGCAGTAAAGGTGGAGTGACCTTAGTCTGGATAGAAAGTAGAGCACCTGAATCTGCAGGAGCTGCATGAGAAACTTAATAGCATGCATCACCAGAGAAATTGATGGTGTGGAAAAAAAATTCTTAAAATGCATTCTATGCACTTAAATGCCAAAGCCAATGCCAATGGGAAACCTATCTCTAATTAACCTCACCCCCTCAGGCCACCCACTAAAACCAAAAACATACTATTCCATAGAGAGGGCAATAATAAAAGCAGTTATGTCCATCACCACAATGGGGTGCTTCCCACACTTTGACTATTAAAGCATCAACAGTTAAAGCCTGAGGGTGGGAGGAGGAGCTACAGTCCACATGTTCCTCCTCTTGCTCAAAGTTTCAAGATACCCTTCTTAATGAGTGAGTTCATTTATTTTAAGGCGCACCCAATGCTGACAAAGAAATGTGCCCATTCAGCTATGTAGTTTAAAGCCTTTCCAGAAGAGCAAAGGCCATTACTGCAGCAAAGGGAGGAGTGTCCCTATAAACACCTTATGAACACCCTTGATTTCAGTAGAAATGAGGTCTCACACACACACACATACACACACACACACACACACACACACACACACACACACACACATATATATATATATATATATATATATACAGTATGTCCAAAAGTATTTACTCATCCATCCAAATCATTGAATTTAGGTGTTTCAATCACTTTCATGGCCTCAGGTGTATAAAACCAAGTACCTAGGCCTGCAGACTTCTTCTACAAACATTAGTGAAAGAATGTGTCGCTCTCAGGAGCTCAGTGAATTCCAGCATGGTACCATGATAGGATGCCACATGTGCAACAAGTCCAGTCATGGAATTTCCTCACTACTAAATATTCTACAGTCAACTGTCAGTGGTATTATAACAAAGTGGAAGGGATTGTGAATGACAGCAATTCAGCCACGAAGTGGTAGGCCAAGTAAAATGACAGTGCTGGGTCAATGAATGTTGAAGCACATAGTGCGCAGAGGTCACCAATTTTCTGCAGAGTCAATCACTACACACCTCCAAACTTCATGTGGCCTTCAGATTAGCTCAAGAATGGCATAGAGAGCTTCATGGACTGAGTTTCCAAGGTTGAGCAGCTGCGTCCAAGCCTGACATCACCAAGCACCAAGTGTCGCATGCAGTGGTGTAAAGCACTGCTATTGGACTCTAGGGCAGTGGAGACGTGTTCTCTGGAGTGACAAATCACAGTTCAGGGATGACCCCTTCCTGTTCCAACATGACTCTGCACCAGTGCACAAAGCAAGGACGATAACGACATGGATGAATGAGTTTGGTGTGGAAGAACTTGACTGGCTGGCACAGACTCCTGACCTCAACCTGATAGAACACCTTTGGGATGAATTAGAGCAGAGACTGCAAGCCAGGCCTTCTTCTCCAACATCAGTGCCTGACCTCATAAATGTGCTTCTGGAAGAATGGTCAAAAATTCCCATGAACACACTCCTAAACCTTGTGGAAAGCCTTCCCAGAAGAGTTAAAGCTGTTATAGCTGCAAAGGGTGGGCATATTAAACCCTATGGATTAAGAATAGAATATCACTCAATTTCGTGTGTGAAGGCAGATGAGCGGATATTTTTGTCAGTATATCATATATGTATGTATGTAAAGGTATTAGGTCACACATCAATCATTAAATTTAGGTGTTGTATTTAGTCCTATTGCCACAGGTATATAAAATCAAGCTCAGAGCCTTGACGTCAACCCCATAAATCACCTTTAGGATCATCCAACATCAGTGTCTGACCTCACAAATGCTCTTCTGAATAAATGGGTAAAAACTTTCCCAGATGCTCTCCAAAATATTGTAGAAAGCTTCCCAGAGGACTGGAAGCTGTTATAGCTGCAAAGGAGGACTGACTCAATGTTATGATTATCAATTTAGAATGGGCTTCATAAAAGCTCCTCTAGGTGTAATGTGTAGGTGTCCCAATATTTTTGTCAATAACATATTTATACGTCGATTTATAGTATACCCACATTTGTCTTACTTGTATGAATAAATCTTGGGCCATCAAATTTATTTAAAAATAGCACTTTTAAAAGTTACAATAGTAGAATAAAAAAATACGTTTTTCTTGTTTTCATATCTTGCAGATTGTTTTACATTTATGTACACAGTATTAATAAACTGGACCTTTATGCTGTATGCAGATGTTTAATATTTGCATGTTGTATCTGAAAATAACCGGCGCATGTCCTGTGACAAACAGCTATAGCATGAGTCGGGGAGGGGGGTTGGGGGGGTTGGGTTTCTGAGAAGCCTGATCAGAAGTGGTCAAAGTGGTCTGCAGAAATAGCAGTGCAGTAGGTGAAGGATTGAGACGAGCTGCAAAAACCACCAACGGCCTAAACAGCACCTACAAGCAGAGGCATCCACTGACACGTCAAAGACTGAGTTCTAAAATACACACAAACACATGACCACACATTCTACATGCAGTACTTCCAGATCAAAATATATCAGCACATGCTTTACCCTAGAAATTCAGTTCTGAAAATGTTAGCATGTGTTTCTGTAATTTAAAAAATAACTATAATCAAAAGAGTTACTCAATATTGTTATCAACAAACACATTGCGCTTATCGTGGATGCTGTGCAATGTGGATATTTAATGTGTATGTACTTGCGTTCAACTCAAATTTAGCATAATATTACAGTTGAATGTTAAACACTAACAAATTCATGTACAAGTTCAGTGTGCGCCAAATTTACTCAATGCCAGTGCTAAAATTTAGCTGCCGAAACTCAGCTACTTGATTCAAAGAGAAAATGTTCTCTAGAATATCTTAGCATTCTAAAGAAGGAGGCTGCTGAAAGATGAGCAGTTTGGAAAATCATGACCAAACATCATGACCATCATTATATGACCAAAATATGGCATGTTGTTACTTGTTAATCACACCTACATGAGCCTTTTGGAGATCTCATTCCAAAACCATGGAAATTAATTTGGAGTCTGTTCCCACTTTGTAGCTAAAATATCCTTCAGTCTTTCCAGAAGATTAGAGTCTGTCTAGGGGGATTTGTGCCCATTATGTCAAAAGAGCATTTGTGAGGTCTAATGTTGGGCAAGAAGGCCTGGCTGGTGATTGACAGTCCTACTCATTGTCATACTCATGTGTTTAGTGGGATTAAGATCAGGGCTCTAAGCAGGCCACTGGAGTTCCTCCACACCAAAATAATTTAAATCTGTGTTTTTTGCCCATCCCAAAACCTAAAATATAGCCTCCATCAAACTTTACTATTGGCACTGTGCTTTCTGGTTGGTAGTGTTCTCCTGGAATCCACCTGACCAAGATGTGTCTTTCAGTCTGTCAGATAGTGAAGCAGGATAGATGAAGCATCACCTTGGACAAAGTGCAGTGGTGGCATCTTTTATACCACTTTAGCCAAGGCTTGGCATTGCACTTAGATTTTGATGCACAGTTCTTGTTGTGATGTTTGCAGAGGCTGTTTGAAACTCTGTAGTGAGTAGACGTAACAGGGGATAGGTCATGTTTATGTACTATGCATTTCAGCACTTGGAAGACTCGCTCTGGGTTTACATAGATGCTTCCATTTCAGAGGTGGAATTCTATGAAACTGCCAAACTGCATTTGCAAAGGAATTGCACCCATTTAAAAAATGTTGGTCCAGTTCAAGTTCATAAATCGCTCTAATTCATTGAGATGAATTCATCCAGTATTTGTGCCGCAACACTGTTGGTCCCTGAAATGCATTTTCATGAAGTTAGGTTTGATAACATCTGAAGCTCAGTGGAGTCCTTGTGTGCATGTGCAAAAAGGCCTCTGCCCACCCGCAGTGCACAAAGTGCATCGATGGCAATGCAAATATTTAGTAAATCTTGCACTAAATGACCAAAAGTATTCTGATATTTCGATTAATGAGTGAATTCAGCTACTTTAAATTGCACTAAAATGCTAGCAGGGATGTGTTCAACCTTACTTTATTGTTTAAACATATCTTGTATTGTCTCCAAAGCAAAGTACTGTCAATATAGTGGTATATTCTGGAGCAGCCACACACATAAAGCCCCATATAAAACCCTTGCATTGGATTGTGGAGCAGTGGAGCTGAGATCTCTGAAGTAATGGGGCACCACCTAATAACTTTGGGATGAGTTGAATTATCCAGAACTGATCATCCAGCATCAGTACCTGACCTCACCAATGCTCTTGTGTATAAATAAAATAAAAATGTATTTTATTTGTTATGAAGTATGAGTATAGGAAGTTTGACTAAGTGAGAGAAGGAGCAAGAGACAGAGAGAGAGAGAGAGAGAGAGAGAGAGAGAGTTGGAGGATGTATGAGTAAGTGAAAGGGGAGGGGCGAGAGACAGAGAGAGAGAGAGAGAGAGAGAGAGAGAGAGAGAGAGAGAGTTGGAGGATGTATGAGTAAGTGAGAGGGGAGGAGCGAGAGAGACAGACAGAGAGAGAGAGAGAGAGAGAGAGAGAGAGAGAGAGAGAGAGAGAGAGAGAGAAATATATTATTGGTGGAGGAGCCCCAGTGAGAACTGAAGCTAACCCCACCCACACCATCCCAAACATCTTACACACATCATAGAATGTTTGTATAGGTTACACCTTATGATCAGAATCAGAATCAGGATTTTATCTCACCAAGTATGTTACACAGTAAGTCCAGCTGAGTGACACGTGTGATGATATTTAACACTGAACAGTCCAGAGGAGCACAGACTGTTAACAGGTATTTCTCTTAGGGGAATAGAATAAGGAATAGTAAAGAGTCAATGTGAAAGGAACTAAAAAGATGTGTGAATTTCTGTTTATATACAGAAATTAATATCTATACTATGCCGGTTTAATAGACAGATAATACAATAAAGATTATATACAGAATATTACAGACTGATATGAACGTTAAAAAAAATAACATCTATAGAGTCATGTAAATAAGCATTATGTGATCATTATGTGATCAAGCATTATCAAGGCCAAATATTAACCAAATACTTCATATACAAAATTATAATTAATTTAAAATTGAATCAGTTATTTTTGACCAGATTCTGCAAGCATACAGTATGTCATGTGCACCAGAAGACCTCAATGAATGTATCTGTAAACCTTGCTTTAGGCCGGTGTGTGTCAGGCCCATGAGGCAAGTTAGGCCCGTGACACAGTCCTTTACTCCGCCCACGAAATGATTTAATTTTCTAATCTATTAGCATGAGATGCACTACAGTCCTCAGCATGCACAACAACATAGTTTGTGTTCTGACCCCCTTTCCCCAACTACAATCTCTGGGCCAGCAGTTACATAAAAATAAAAGATGTCTGGTGTTAAAGCAAATAGGCAGTTTCAAAAACTCTAAATCTATTTATTTATTTAAAATGATTTCTGAATAAGTATTTAATGCTTATTTTGCTGTTGCAGTTTTGGCATGTTTTGAATAACCAATGGCAGAAATGTTAAGTAAAATGAAATAAAACCACAGCTGCCCGGCAGATTTGCTGAGATTTTTTATTATGGCCCTTTTAGTAATTGCGTTTGACACAACTGCTTCAGCATGACTGATAAATTAATATCTTTGAGTTTATTAGTTTATATTTTCTCCTTTTTTTAAACCCTATACTTTTTACATTGAAAATATGATTTTAGTATTCAGTGTATTATTTAAATAAATTGAATTTAAATAAATGACTGTAATAGTTATGTAATAATTACATTACAGATGCATTAATCAATGCACCATTTTAATTTTTAAACACATATAACTATTAAATGAAAGTGACATTAAAGTTTAGGTATAATTCACACGTCTGATTAGACGGGGGATGATACTGTCATCACTCCAGGGCTTCTTATTTTACTTTTCTCTCCTAAAACTGTAGGTTATGAAAAGCTACCATGATACACTTTCGCCGTCATAAAGTGAATGGAGTGAATGTTTAAAACTCTGCACAGCTGCACAATTGGACCTTAAGACCACTGTAATACCTTTGAGGGTGCATTTCAACAAACATGTACCTGTACTGTATCTTACAGTGTACTGACACCTAGTGGAGATTTACAGTACTTTTAAATACGCCAACATTTTGGATTTGAAAGTGTCACTGCTGTGCTGAGAATGACCCACCACCCCATGATATCTGGTCCAATGATAAATGAGGAAACTGACTAATGATAAATGAGAACTACTGACCACAGAATCATCACAATAGATAAGATATAGTCTGTAATTGAACATCTACAAAGTGGATAAATAAATGAGTTGTGGAAGTTTTTTTTTTATTTTTAATTTAAGTGGACCAGTGTCTTTATATTCTACATGGTCAACTGTACATTTAGTTTTATTTACACTGTGTCTCTGTTTTTGGGCTTGAAGCAGAACTGTGTTGCTCCCATGGTGATGAAAACCATAGACTGCTCTGGAGAACAGATTCTTTTATTTATTTCTCTTATTAAATGAAAATGATTTCTATTATTCGCTGTGGCTTATTCTTTTTCTCTCTTTTACAGCTCAAGAATCTGTAACATTTAGTGTTACAGTGTATGAAGAGTTTATAAAGTAAACTGTTTGCATGTTTTCACTGAATAAAATGTAAAAACAGGGTAACTCTAGAAATGAAGAAGACAGGGAGAAAGAGCAGGAGCAGTGGTAGCACCACACTGAGCAGACTGACCTGCCACTAATAAAGAGGAAAAATCTCTTCATTTCAAGAAAACACAAAATAGGTGAGGTAAAAGACATTTAAAGGAAATTCTATTCTTTCAGGTCACCCACAAAAAAGCAAGAATTGTGTCTAAAAAAGCACTGCTCCATGGTCCAAAGAAAACAATAACTAGAGTTCTGTCCTCAACCTGAAGGGGGCGTTTAATCTCCACATACTTCAACTCATCAGCACATGCACTGGACCAATAATAAAGAGGCCAACTGTAAAAATCACAAAATCATAAGCACATGGAAAACACTAAAACAAATCAAACACACACACACACACACATGACAAAGCACATGAATTTTGAAGATATCTGTAGTAATACAACAAAACATTTGCACTGGTATGATTCTTTTAGGCGTTAGATCTCCTTTCTTCCTAATAAAGAGATGAATCTGTGAGTGATGGAAGCTCATAAGCTGTTTCTTCAGATGTAGACAGTAAAGGTCTGTTATGCTGCAGGTGAAATAAAGTTTTAGAGGTAATATGATACATATTTCAATACAACTCTGCACATTATAAAACAACAGACTTTCCCTTCAGTTACTGCAGGCAGCGAGACAGAAACTGAATAGCTGTGAAGGCTTTAGGGATCATTCAAACTCTTCTAACTAGTGTTTACAGAGGCAGTAAAAGCTTTTCCCCTGTTATGATGAACTATGATTTGAACTATTAGGATCTTTCTGTTGGTCTCTGTGCCTCTGTTGAACTCACTCACATGTCATGGGCTGGTTCTGTGTTTTCGTGGCAGCCTCTGGTGCAGCCCCTCATTTGCATGGGAGTTTACTAAGAAAGGGGAGCTTCATAGGTTTATCTTATATTTTGGATGATTTGTACTTTATTTAAGTAGCTATAAAGTTAGAATGATATGAAGAAAAGAAGAAAATATAAAGAAAAGATACACTTGTTACTCCTGTGGGGGTTATGATAATGTCACACTATGCAGGCCAAGTTTACCCTTGTGTTTAATTGTGTTTGAGTCCACATCACTGCGTTCTGTTTGTATTTACATTTTACACAGCATCCAAATTTTTGGGGAAATGGGGTTCTATACACCTTCTGAGTCATACTACTCTTTTTCACTTGTAAAGGGGATATTTTTTATTTACTAGGATATCAGTACCTCTGCTACTGGACTTAATATCAGGATACTTCACAAAATTTTCAACACAAATAATAAATATCACAGTCTTTTGTTTTTCAGGAATTCACTAAGTTGGAACATACCAAAGCCCCAGCATTGCCACATATTAAAAGTGTTTTTTATTCAATATTTCACATATCAGACTTAACTAAATCCAGTTAAACAGGACTAATTATGCTCTTTCAAGTGAAAATTTAGTTGTTCACTGTTCTGTAAGCACTGATAATCTCCGCACAACTGTAACTCACAGACATCAACAGCTTTTTGCATAGAATGACAAATCCTACCAGCGTACTTTGATGTGAAATGCATACAGGTGGGCAGGTCTCTAGTTACAGGTTGTAAGTTGTAATATAATTTCTCTGTGACGTGAGAGTTCAAGAGCAAGTTCAAGATCAGCAATTCAAACACAAATTTGAATGCAACTCATTTACTCCACTAGTTAAACGTTCTTTTTTATATCTATATGTTCGTCTTTGTTTAGGCATCTGAGGTTCTTTCCTCTACATTATATAATTAAATAAAATTAAAGATTTGAAATGATGTAGTTTGACATGCTTATGCGGTGCGTTATCATGTCAAATCAGACGTCCAACTGACAGAAATTAACAAAGGCATATAATGGTTGGAATACAGCGAGAAGTAAGGAAGAGTTTTAAAATCTATTCTTGTTATTTATATATGTGTATTTATATTTGTGTATTTATTACAATGTAATAAGGTGTTGTACAATCAAGGCACACTGACTGCAAAAATAAACAGCTTCAAGACTTTTGTACAGAGCTGTAGGTAACTGGGAAATTAACCCCTTACCAAATCAAAGCTTTATTACATATTTGTACAACTTAAGAAAAGCACCATTAACATGCACTGAAGTCCCTAAAGTCATGAATAACAAATGTTAGTATGTCTCTCTTATAATATATACTATATATATATATATATACTCTCTTATAATTTAACACACAAGCACCTTTATTGCATTCATTCACACCCATTTAACTGCAGCAACTACAGTGTTGATTATTGTCTTTATGGGTCAGTGACATCACAATGGGTGACCTTTTCACCTGATGGACCAGGATTAAAACATTGTAATGTCATAATGGCTATGATACAGATAAATTCCACACGCACTGCCACTTCAAATCATTCTATGTAGATGCACGAGAGAAGACCAGCAGCACAATGAGCTGTCTCTTATTTTGGTGTTGCAGAGGCCGGCCGTCCGACTCTGACACGGAAAATGAAGCAAAAAAGAAAGATGGGGCAAGATTAAGAGGAAGAAAATGTGGAGAACAAGAAAAATGAAGGGACAACAGAAAAAAAGGACAAAGGATGTAGAAAGAGCAGAGGAAAGCCAAGCAAGACAACAGCCAGCAGCTGGAGAGAAGCAGAGCGATGCGCCACACGTCCCAGCAGGTCTTGGCTCTGGCAGCTTGGAGTTTATTTCTTCTGTGATTTCTTCTGTGACTCCTCAACATGACGACCTCGAGATCGAAGCTGAAGCTGAGCACGAAGCCGTAAAACCGATTATGTGCCCTGACCTGGATGAGAATGACGCAGATAACAACCAACCTCTGGGTAAGAAATGGACCTTAATATCTGCCAAAATAAAAAACAGGACTAAAAACTAGTGATAATAATGCTAAGATGAATTATTCCAGCTCTGACCACCAAACGTCCACATAAACATATTCAATCATCAATATCACTAGAGTTTCACAACTACTATCAATATATCTCATAAAGCAACTCTTGAAAATGTAAAACATTAATCAAGTGTTATTGTAATCTTTGTTCTTATTACAGAAAAAATGGAAAATCATTAAGTTAATTACAGTCATTAAAAACTGATATCATGAAAATGACAAAGTTGCAGAACTGACAGTATCTATTCCTGTAAAAACAGAGAATGAGAGGCTGGAGAAGGTGGCTGCTGAAGCTGAGGCCGAGGCCATCCAGGAGCTGATGAACATTCATCTGGATGAAACAGAGGAAACAGTGGAGAAACATCTTGGTAAGTTCAGGAACAGATGGAATGATGATAACACAGCGGGAAACTGCTGATACCCAGATCATGTAAAATCATTTGGTTACTAGGGTGTTGCTAGGTGACTGAGGGCACCATGGAGAGACATCTAGGTATGGACAGGAACAGAGCTGATGGTGTGATGATAATACAACTGAAGAACTGTTGATATTATATTAATTTAAAAGCAGGAATTCAACTTAATAAGAAGACTAATTAGAAGAGCTCATAAAAAATGACTGCACAATGACCTTCAGGAGGCAGAGACAGAAAAATCTGGGCAAAAAATGAAAACCATAACAAGCTAACCATCACAGAGATATCACTTTAAAAATCCATCCATCCATCCATCATCTTCCGCTTCTCCGGGGTTCGGGTCGCGGGGGCAGCATCCAGACCTCCCTTTCCCCAGCCACTTCCACTAGCTCCCTGGGAGGGATTCCGAGGCGCTCCCAGGCCAGCTGGGCGATATAGTCACGTCAGCGTGTCCTGGGTCTTCCCCGGGGTCTCCTCCCCGGTGGACTTGCCTGTGACACCTCCCAAGGGAGGCGTCCAGGAGGCATCCTAACTAGATGCCCGAACCACCTCAACTGGCTCCTCTCGACGTGGAGAAGCAGCTTTGAGTCCCTCCTGGATGACCGAACTTCTCACCCTATCTCTAAGGGAGAGTCCAGCCACCCTGCGGAGGAAACTCATTTCGGCCGCTTGTATTCGCGATCTCGTTCTTTCGGTCATTACCCAAAGCTCATGACCATAGGTAAGGGTGGGAACGTAGATCGACCAGTAAATCAAGAGCCTTGCCTTATGGCTCAGCTCTTTCTTTACCACAACAGACCGGTAAAGAGCCCGCATCACTGCTGACCCAGCACCAATCCGCCTGTCAATCTCCCGCTCCCTTGTACCATCACTCGTGAACAAGACCCCGAGATACTTAAACTCCTCCACTTGAGGCAAGAGCTCATCCCCGACCCAGAGAGGGCTCTCCACCCTTTCCCGCGTGAGAACCGTGGCCTCGGATTTGGAGGTACTGATCCTCATCCCGGCCGCTTCACACTCGGCTGCAAACCGATCTAGGTGTCCGGTTTATTGACCTCAGGGTCACATCGCTGCTGTTTGCAGATGATGTGGTCCTATTGGGGACATCAGGCCGTGAACTTCAGCACTTTAAAAATATTAATTTAAAATGATATACTGCACTGTATTTGTTCATTTGTCTACAATGAAGCTGTTTACATGGTTGTTGATTCTATAATTGTGATATTTATTCATGTTAAAGCAGGAGATGAAACAACAGAGGCATTACTCACTGAAGCTGAGGTTGAAGCCGTTAAAGATCTAATGCTCCTTTTCATCGACAAGATCGAGGCTGACTTGCTGGGTAAGAAATAGAAATTAATGATACATAATAAACTTAAAATGACACTGATTTTTAAAATTATATTCATTTATAACAGTATATAGAATAATAAATGTTTAATAAAACTATTAACATGAAGTTCAAGACACATCTTTTATAGAAAGGCTCATTCACAGATTCCTTCAATTGAGCTTTACTACTGAGAAGAAATCCTAACTATTGATGATATTTCACCAAGAATTCATAGAAAACTGTCTGACTTTTTCCTTAAATTAGGATGTGAAGTGATGAATGTTACCGACACTGAGCCTGAAGTCCCTACACTCAGTATGCAGACATGTTTGGATGAAGTGGACACACCTCATGACCATCCTCTGGGTAAGTATTTCAAATTAACAGTAGATATCATGAAGAAAATAACAGTTTATAAATAACTCTTTATTGTATGAGCAAATGCTGAAACCACTGGGAGAGTAAGATTAAAGGCGAGGACCAGCACTATAGCAAAAACTCTAAATTCTCTGAATCTGTAAATTCTAAGCTCCAGGTGAGATCAAGGGTGAAATACTCGGTTCTTCATTTCTGCAATTGTTGATATTTATTTCATGTTAAAGTAGAAGAGGATGATGTTTGAGGTGATGGACACAGATGACCATCTGGACACTGAGACCGAAAATCTGGGTAAGAAGCAAATAAAAATATAATAACAAGTTAAAATGACAGAGATATTACTTTAAAAATATTAATTTATAATAAATTACTGCAAGATATTTGCTCATTTGTCTACAATAAAGCTGTTTACATGGTTGTTGATTTGTACAATTGTGATATTGATTCTTGTTAAAGCAGGAGACCAGATGGCAGAGACAACACTCACAGAAGCTGAGGTTGAAGCTGTTAAAGAACTAATGCTTCTTTTCATTGATAAGCTCGAGGCCAAATTGCTGGGTAAGAAAAAGAAATTAATCACACATAATAAACCTAAAAAGATGTTGATTTGTAAAAAATATTGATTAATAAAGTTGTGCTGAATAAGAAATGCTTAATAAAACATATGACATGTTCACGTGACATCCATGACATTTGTAGTATTACAGTCCTCTAGTGCTTAAGAAAGGCATCAGCTCATTCACAGATTCCTGCACTTTACCATTACCATTATATTACAGAGATGTAATATTAGCTTTTGGGGATGTTTAATTAAGAATTTATAGAAAATTCTGTTCCTGTATCTCTGAATCAGGATGTGAAGTGATGAGCGCTGCTGATGAGGTTGAAGCATCAACACACAACATGCAGACTCATCTGGACATGACTGACCCATCTAATGACCAAGCACTGGGTGAGTTGAGCAAATGAACACTAGATATCATGAAGAACCAACAGCTAAACTGTTAAAAATGTCAAAACAGGATTTAATATAACAATTTTAGCACCTCCTCCTCCAACAACCATCTTCAGCCTTCACCAACTCATACTACATAATACTGCATACATAATCCTAAATATCTAACTTACATCAGGATTTAATGACTGATTCTGTCTCCTGCATGAAAAGATGTGGAAAAGAAGTCCAATGACGAAGCAGATTGGAACACAAATAAAGGTCTGATGGCAGATCTACTGAATGATGTCCAGAAAACAGTTGACAAGAGTCTTGGTGAGTAAAAGAAACACAGATATTAAGAACATTAGAAGCTGTACAGCTGCTAATTCTTTCAACATCTGAAGCAGGAAATGAGATGCACAAGGATGCTGACGTAGAAGTTGAGGCTGAGGATATAAACAAACTGACGGACACTCAGCTAGACAACAAAAAGACTACTTTCAATCAAGTGCTTGGTACGTAAGACAAACCATAATTTATTAAGAACGAAGCAGTTAAACTCCAAAAGACCAAAACTGAAATAATCAAATCTCTTTTTATTGGAAAATCTGTTTTATTGCAGGAAAAGACATTGGAATGTCTGTCGATCCTGAACACATTAAAAGTTGGGCTGGCATTGTGGATGAGACTGAGGGAAACATCAACCAGTCTGGTGAGTAAGACGTACAGGTGGCACTGATCTGATATGGGTGTCTGTATCGGTAATCAAACAAACATGTTAACAACTTTAATCATTTAAATATTAGTCATAAATTCTTCCAGATTATATTATTGGAGATGAGCTTTGTTACTGAGTTCTCTGATTTTTTTCTACCAGCTGAAATTGAAACATTGAAGAAAGACATTCCTGAGAATGAGACCAAAAGACTTCAACAAAAGAAGAAAAAGGAAAAGAGCGCAAGACCAGCAGCAGACAGAAGCATCCGAGTGGGAGCTGTAGATCAGTGGAAACATCAACTAGGATATGGAATGAGAAGAACACAGCAAGAGAACTCAGGAACCTGTGGAAAAGCACCTGAAAGTGATCCTCATCAGCAGAGGAGGGCACAGAGAAAGGAGGCGAGGCGAGAAACATAACATCTGCTGAAGACCCTACAAGCCCCTCCTGAGGAAAAGACTGCTCCACAGAAAGACATCAGTAAGATGGGAGAGTATCAGAGAGTGGATACGGCTGAAATCAGGCAGAGGGACAGAGGAACCCATTCAGTCGGACGCAGAACTGATGAGTATGGCTGGAGACGAGCTGCCCATTGCTAGCAGAGAGAATCCAGATTCCAGAGGAGGGACGCTCCACAAACTCCTTCACACAACGGAGGATGTGTTAGCGAAAGAAAAATGAGAGGACATCTTGCTCAATCTGCTCCTGCATGCATTGACAGAAATGCCCGGACAGTGAGAACATCACACCGGTGGCAGCATGATGACCACTCTACATGATGACCCTGATGAAATACAGACTGGAGAGAGACACCAGAATGGAGGAGTGGAAACAGGCAGTGGAAGAGTGGGAGAAGAACTGATGCTTAATACTGACCACTGAAGAAAACCTTTAGAGCAGCCTGAGAAGTAAGTCAGTGGAGACATCAACAAGGATTTGGAAAAAGAAGAACACAGAGAACTAAAGCACCTGTGAAAGAGCACCTGAAACTGATCCTCATCAATAGAGGAGGGCACAGAGAAAGGAGGATAGGAGAGAAATACATTACTTGAAAGCAGAACATCTGCAGAAGCATCACCAAACCCCTCCTGAGGAAAGAGTGCTCCACAGAATGACTGCAGAAACAACAGAGAGCAAGCATATGGAGAATACAGGTTAAGAATGTATTATGTACTGATGCAATCAAATGACACTAATACACAGAAAAAGCACCGGCTTCTCTGAGGTCCTCTAGTTGTACTTGTTTGGGGCAGTCGTTGGGCTGGAGGTTAGGGATCTGGCCCTGTGACCGGAAGGTTGCCAGTTCGATCCCCAGGGCTGACAGTCCATGACTAAGGTATCCTTGAGCAAGACACCTAACCCCCAACTGCTACCCGGGCGCCGTGGATAGGGCTGCCCACCGCTCCAGGCAAGTATGCTCACTGCCCCCTAGTGTGTGTGTTCACTAGTGTGTATGTGTTGTTTCACGTCACGGATGGGTTAAATGCAGAGGTGGAATTTCCCTGGTCGTGGGATCAAAAACGTGTCAATTAACTTCTACTTGTTTTATATAATGTTCAAATGTTCAGGCTGGATCTATAGCAAAAATATTCAGCTGAATATTTCAGGGTATGAATAGGGAGCTTCTCCTCCTTTGCTGCAGTAACAGCCTCTACTCTTCTGGGAAGGCTTTATATCACGTTGGAACATTGATGTGAGTATTTGCTTGCATTCAGAAGAGCGTTAGTGAGCTCAGGTACTACTGCTGGATATTATTGGATACTATTGGATAGAGCTCCGTCCCTTAAGAGAACACCCCAGTACTGGCAGGGCACTTGATATTTGCTGCTTGGCTATAGGCTTGGTGACCTTAAGCTCTCGTGTGGCTCCTCCAGAGCATCACGCGCTATTGGTCAGTGATTTTCTGTGGAGATTTTACAAGCAGTCACCAATGCATGTACCTTAAAGTAACTGAATTGACTTCAGAAGCATTTTATTCGTATGTTTAATGTTTTGAGAGAACATTTTTTATATAATAAACCTCAATTTGTTTTAAATGAGGTATGGGGAATGCTGGAGGCCTAACATGAGTTAAAACAAGAGAGAAATAATAATAATAATAAAAAAAAAACCTTGTGACAGTGAGCCAATGAGCTTAATCTCCTGAGCCCAGCCCACTAATATAATGTGGCGCTCTTGCTTCATTTCCATTTTGCTTCAAACAAGAACAACTTCTTTTTTATGCAATGGCTTTGATTTGGTGGCTCACTTTCCATCTTTACATGATATGTAAGTTTATGAGCTCTAAATTAAATTTTCATTTTATTTAATTATGAATAATATCACTGTTTACTGAGCTTGTTGAAATTTATCTGTTCATTTCTTCACTGGCTTAGCTCTTATAGATCCTGTTCAAGCTGTGGATCTTTCTAAGGCATCATTCGTCTCAGCTGAGTCTGGTGGAGAAGTTACTCTACACTGCAATATTTTGGAAAAGTCTGCTCAAAACGTTAAAGTTTGGGTCTGGTACATGCAAAGAACAGGACATGAACCTCAGGAAGTGGCAGCAAAGTTAACAACCAGAGAAGCTCCTACTTCATCGAAGAGACACAAAATTAGCCAGATTTTTAATCTAACTATTGAACAGACCACTAAAGCTGAGGAAGGAATGTACTTCTGTGGAAAAGGAGACGGGAACACCATTACGTTTACTAATGGTGTATTTTTAGCTGTGACAGGTAACAAAATTAGTGTTTTAAAATTCCCATTATATATTTAAAACTTCATTCATGTACTTCTTGTTTTAGACAATTAGATGAATCCAATTTACAGTGTATTGTATTGGTATCATCATCTTACTTACAGTAATAATACATGGTTTAAAACAGAGGTGCCCAGCCTGGTCCTGGAGATCTACCACTCTGCACAGTTTAGCCCAGCAGTAATCTAACACTCCCGAACCAGGTAATGAAGGTGTTCAGGGACATATGAACACTAGAGCAAGTGCGGTGGATTTAAACCTCTGAGGATGGTAGATCACCAGAACCAGGGACGACCACGTACACTGATCAGTCCAAAAATCCATCTACAATATAACCATATTTAACAAGGTTAAGTCTTTAGTATTGATCAAGCTGATAGAGAAGCTCAACTGAGAAACCTAAATGGCTTTATTTTATTCATCAGGTCAACATCAGTTAAACATATCAGTGCTCCAAACTCCAGTACGGGGTCAGTTTCTCCAGGAGAGTCGGTCACTCTGCAGTGCACGGTCCTCTCTGAGATCAGAGCAGCAGATCTCCGAGTGCTCTGGTTCAGAGCTGCTGCAGGACAATCCTTTCCTGAAATCATTTACACTCATCAGAACAGCAGCAGCCGTCAGTGTGAGATCAGCTCTTCTACAAGCTGCTCTCTGTATGAGTGCTCTAAGAACATCCTCGACCACAACCACACTGGAACTTACTACTGTGCTGTGGCTGCTTGTGGGAAGATCATTGTTGGGAATGGAACAGCTGTAGAACTCAGTAAGTGTTTTTTTTTTTTTTTTTTAAGTTTTTGTACATTTCTTTTGAGAACTGAGCTTAGAGGTCAGTTTAAGTTCAATTTGCTATGCTGCTCTTCACCACTCTACTGTGGTGCAGTACCAGCATCTACAGAGGTTTGATTAATAACCAGCACGCATCACCACAGCGTTTAAAATCCTACCAATAAAATTATAAATATTCTATTTTAGAAATTGTCGTGTGGCAGAATATTATGGCAAAATATATACTTCCAATGTACTTCCAAACATACCATTAGCAGTAAGCCGAAATAAGGATTTATGCCAGACTATGTGGAATGCTTAAATACCGTAAACCGTTAGTTCCTTATGATCATCATCATCCACAGCATCCTTAGCTAATGAGGGATTTCAATAACCATGGTACCACTTTGCTACCCCAGAAACAGTCCTTTCTTTGAGGGAAGCTTTCAAGGCTGAAAATGTCCTCAGTCATTAAGGCAGGACATTTTTCCAGCATTCGAACACCACCAGTCCAGGCACCCCTTAGGTACAATGCAGCGTCATCCAAGTGGGCAGCCCAGGCAGCCATGTAGCTGTGGTGTAATGTCACTTAGGCAGCCGGCCCAAGAGGCCTCATAGATGGTCAAATTATGTTTCGTCCACAAAACATGTCATCTGTCCAGATGTGTTCAAACATTTGCATATGACTTCAGCTATGACGTATTATAGTGGGTAACATTACAGCCAGGGGTTTAAATCCCTGTTTGAGGAGTTGAGCTGGTATTTATGGCTGCTTTAGGAAACTCCAACACTTCTATGAATGTAAATATACAGTAGTGTCATATTCTAATATCTTACAGCCTGTCCTGTGGATCCCACTGTGTTCTATTTGGGAGCAGCTTTGGGAATCTGTGTGATTGTGATCTGTGTTCAAGCCATTCGAAACTGCAGCGGTGAGTGTAGCTTAATCTGTCATATATGGTGTTATTATACTTTGTAAATAATGACTGATTAATGCATTTTAAACTGATCTTTTACAATAATAAAATTTCACAACAATACAAAATTGCAAGATTTAGGAAATATTAACATACATAATACATGTAAAGTCCTTTTTTAAAAACTATTAATGGAATAACAGCATTGAATGTCTGACTGTATAACTGAACGTGCAGTTTTTTATGTTCTCTTGCTTTTATTTTTTTGTATGCTTGCTTTTATTTGCCTTTCTAGATGTGATATGAAAATATGAATACAAGAGTATGAATAAATAATGTGCATTATTACTATTAGTGGGCTTCATTCAGTAGTATGTTCTTATGTTTTCTTCCTGATAAAAGTCCTAAGATAAAGTTTCAAATAAGAAAACATTAATGACTGTCAGAATCTTGAGGGTTTTAAGAAGAAATTTCATCTTAAGATTGCTTAGTGAATGAGGCCCATTATATGAGGCCTAATAATGAAAATGAGTAAAATAATGATTCATTTTTTATTAATTAGGCTTTGCAAACAGACTGTAACTAAAAGTGACCAGCACTGAGGTCATATTCTCTGATCTGAACTCTAAATATGACACTGTGATCTTTCTTTACTCCATCATAGGGAGAGATTGTGATTCGGTCGTGGAGAACAAAGCCAGTCAGGTACTACATGTTCTCTCATCCACACTGATGCTGTTTAATTCCCATAGAGTTATCTAATCTTCAGCCTTTAATATTTCATATTCATCTCCACAGAACTCTGCTGCTGTGGAGCTGAGTTATGCAGCCAAAAGCCTGAGAATGAAGAGTGGACGCTCTGGACACAGTGTTTACTCTGAAGTCAGATACTTCTCAGTTACTGACCCCAACAGTCACTGACTCACTGGACTCTCTTCTCTTTCAGCAGCAGAAGTGAAGTTTGGGGATGTTTTCTGTTACTGTCAGCTTTGGAATCTGTATCTGTTTATTTGTGTTTGTACTGATTTCAGTCAGGATCTACAATCATGTGCTTCACTTTGCTCTGTGCTCAAAACTGCATGACTGAAAAAAAGCAGTCTGGTCTGGTATGAAGTGTCAGTTCTCTGAAGCAGCCGAGCGAGAGCAGTTTTAGAGTGTGTGGTCACTCAGACGTGTGACAAACACATTAATGAGCTCAGGTGTCTGATATTGTTCGCTCTCACTGGAAATGTCGAAGACGTGTTTCAGGCTGTAGTGTTTACTGTTTATTTGCTTTGTTTAACATATTGGGAGAAACGTAAAATAAAATGTGGCCTCCACAAAGTTATGGAAGTTAACCTAAGCAAATAAAGTCCAGTCTAGTTTGGTATGAACTGTCAGTCCTCTGAAGGAGCTGAGTGAGAGCAGTTTTAGAGTCTGTGGTTACTCACAACTGTGGCTGCACGACTGAAAAAAAAAACACTCTAGTTTCAGGTCTCTGAAGGAACAGAATTTGTGGTCACATTAGACATTTAAACGTGGCAAGCATGCGCTCAGATGGTGTCTGATATTGAGTTCATGAGGCTGTAGAAGATGTATTTCAGGCTGTGGTTGCTCTTCAGGCCTTTAGAGATTATGACTGATAACTTGAAACTGAATTCATGCTCCACCTTTTTATCTACGTTTAAAAACTTCTGTTAATAGTGGTCGATTTGTTTGTTGACTTTGACATATTAAAAAAAAAGTCAATGTTTTGTTATTTATTAGGTTTTTCAACGTGTTTAATTGAGCATATAAACAGTAATTGTTTATTAAAGTGTGCAGAATTGTGTTCTCTGTAGAAAATCAACATTGTGATATTTACGTATTATTATTTTTACTTTACAAAGTATGACTTTTAGCAGCCAAATAAATACACTTCACATTTCAGGTGGTTGCAGGTTGCTTGCTGAAAATAAATATAATCTTCTTATTATTTATTTGGTTCTAAATAGGTAACCGGGCCTGTTGACACAGATAAAGCTCTAATTCTTTTACAGTGTTTTTGAAAGATAAGGTTCTTTAATTGTTTAAACCATCTTACAATGTCTACATACATTTTTTATGAAATAATATTTTTTTTACTTATTCTTTGAGGTCAGTATGCTGAGGTCACAAGACAAACATTTCAGCTTCTTACTGAGACTTGTTCTCTCCCCTTGGTAATGTAGAGTAAAAAGATGTCTGTGTCCATGGGCTTGTTTGTGTTCCACTGTAAGCACACTAGCACAGTGAGGAGTTTGTCATCATATCAAACCACACCACGCTTTTTTTTTTTCTCTCACCAATTTTCCAAGTACGGCTCAGAGGATTCTTGGGCTGACAGTCTGGGTGACGTTACATCATAGCTCTGATGCGCTTCAGAGTCGTATCACGACTACAAGGCTCTCTGAACTGGGGACCTGATTGAAGTGACATCACAGCCTGGACTGGCTGCTTGATTGACAGTTCACTGCAGCTGTGGGGCTGCCTGGACTGGTAGTGTTTGTCTGCATGAGCAGCACTACGGCAGCACTAGAAGGCCTCTCAGGTTGGCTGCCTCAGGGATTCCATTACAGAATGCTTGGATCTTCCATCAGGAAACTGATGCAAAACATCCCAGATGGCAAGCAGATGTGGACACATCTGGAAAACATTTGAAATTGCTGCTTGGTTGGCAAATATATATATATATATATATATTCATCTCTACAGGACTCTGTGGGGCTGAATTATGCAGCCAAAAGCCTGAGAATGAAGAGTGGACGCTCTGGACACAGTGTTTACTTTGAAATCAGATACTTCTCAGTTACTGACCTCAACAATCACTGACTCACTGGACTCTCTTCTCTTGTAGCAGCAGAAGTGAAGTTTGGGGATGTTTTCTGTTACTGTCAGCTTTGTAATCTGTATCTGTTTATTTGTGTTTGTGCTGATTTCAGTCAGGATCTACAATCATGTGCTTCACTTTGCTCTGAGATCAAAACTGCATGACTGAAAAAAAGCAGTCTGGTCTGGTATGAAGTGTCAGTTCTCTGAAGGAGCTGAGCGAGAGCAGTTTTAGAGTGTGTGGTCACTCAGACTCATGACAAACACACTCATGAGCTCAGATGGTGTCTGATACTGTTTGATCTCAATAGAAATGTAGAAGACGTGTTTCAGGATGTAGGGAGATCAGATCTATATACACAGTTACTGTTTATTTGCTTTGTTTAACATACTGGGGAAAAAGTACAATAAAATGTGGCCAAATAACAAAAGGTATGGCAAAATTATAAACAAAGTTATGGCAATTAACTTCAGCAAATACATGTACACAAAAATTGGTAGAAAAAAAAAACATTTAAATGTGTTCTTTGTAGAGTTTCTATACGTGTGATGTGTTTTAAGGTGGAAGGATTTTTTATTACATGCTATGACTCTCAAGATGCAAATAAATGCTGAGTTTTAAAGTGTTCTGAATGTGTTCTGAATGTCTTCTGATAGGTAACTCAGAGGCCACTCTGGTGATGTTATATTTATTTCCATTTGAAGCATTAGATTTGTTATTTTACCTGTTTTTAATTATAATTTGGAAGAAAAAGATAAAACACTTCAAACAAATCAAACCCTTTTGCAATGAGACAACTATATATAGATTTCAAATTCAGATTTAATGGTATTTTAAACAAGAATAATTGTAGAATATGTTTTACTCAAAAGTAAAATTGCTATAATTGGTTGTTTTACTCACTAGAATAAGTCTTTACCGTTTACTTCTCTTTGCAAAAGCATCTAGTTGTTATTGATTAACTTGCTGCGGTTCCACACAATCAAGCCAAGTTTATTTGCTAGTTTGCAAGTGTAGTGAACATAATTGGCAAAAGGCGGTGCTATGAAGATTCACACTGAATTAAATGGAAGTATGTAAAACTTACATAAAAAAAAAAGATTATTACAAATGTTAGTATTACACTGTATGTATATTACATGAACTTACATACTAGCTTCTTCATGAAGCTTGTCTTCCTCCAGTTTGTCATTGAGGGGGTATTTAGACTGTCATATTACATTTACCAGTTTCTAGTTGCATATCATCACTGTCAGGAAAAAATGTTAAATCTCCATTTTTATGTGTTTTATTTTTTGCATATTTTGAAAAGTTCAGTTTAAGTTGTGTGAACATGTGGTGAATCAATCAAAATAAACAGATTAAAAGTATTGAATTAATGTCAGTCTGTATCACAAACATTCCCTGAATTTTCATAAATGTTTTATTTTTTTAAAAATAAAAATCAAATACAAATACAAATTATTTTGTAATACTTCTAAAAGTCTAATTTACTAATTAAATATAATAAAATAATAATAAAATGATAAAAGAAACCCAAATAAATGAAGAATGAGAAGGGGGTCAAAAGAAACTGTCAGAAAGTAACCTATATGTAGAGCAAAACTAAATGTTAATTTTGTTAATAATATATTTTGAACAAAAATTTGTTTGCAGCCTAAAGTTGTATATTAATTTCTAAAACAGGGGTGAAGTTTTACTGTATTATTAAAAACCAAAACAATCCTAGACCCCTATTTCTGCAGTTAATCTGGTCTTTAAACCCTCACAAGTTGATATTCTGAGCTCCTCATATATGAGCGTTTCTCTGTAGAGCTGCTAACAGACTCTGTTAAAGACTAAGACAATAATAACCACAACTACTTATAAGAGCTCACTCAGAGCACAGGGCATGTTTTGTGGTCAAACAGATCAAGTCAAGCAGACAGAAAGAACCATGTGACTTTTAACAGCCAATGAGCTTCAGTATAAGACCCCAGAAGCTAATGTAGTTTGGTGCTTTATGCAGTGCCACAATTTAGAATATTGGCCTTTGAGTTATAACTGATGTTTTACTGATGATGGATCCAGCTGTGATGATCGTCTTACTTCTCTACAGCATAGGTAAGTTTCATAAAGATACCATAGAAAAGTTTTTGTTTTTAATTATTTTTAAATATATTCAAGTTTTTGTTTTAATTGACTGAACTTTGTTTTACAGATTCTGCTCAAGCAGTGAGACATTCAGAGCCATTGGTCATCTCAGCTGAGCCTGGTGAAGCGGTTAATCTCAGCTGGACATTTGTAGACAACTCTATTAAAGAGGTTAGGATGTGTTACAAACAAAGACTGGAGCATGCGCCACTGCAATTGGGATCACAGTTAGAGGGAAAGTCGGCCGTGATTTCAGATCAACTCGACAAATCGAGATTTAAACTCAACAGAATAGCGAGTGGCATTTCTCTCAGTATTGAACGCGTCACTAAAGAAGATGAAGGAATGTACTTCTGTGTAGCGTCTGGAAAGAAAACGCTGAACTTCTCTACTGCTACATTCTTAGTGGTCACAGGTAAAATATTCATTTATTGTTTTCTGCTTCAGTTTTGAGTCTAAAGCATTGAATCATTCTCGTGTTTGAAATGTTATAAATAAACCTGCCTTTTCATTGTACATACTTACAGTCTGTTATTTGAGGCCAGTTTCAAATGCATCACTGTTATTTCTAGTGAAAATATCCATATTATGATTCTGTAGATGTCCATTAGTTATTATAAACACACTTTAGCTTCTTAATATCTGCACTTTTTTACTGTTATGCTGTTATTGTACAGGTTTTATCCTGTGATGACACTGTTACTATTTAATATAATTACTTCCACTGTCTGTTTTCTATTTTCTAGGGCAGTTAAACACCTCAGTCCTCCAAACTGCAGTACGGTGGTCAGTTTCTCCAGGAGAGTCAGTCACTCTGCAGTGCACGGTCATGTCTGAGATCAGCGCAGCAGATCTCCGAGTGCTCTGGTTCAGAGCTGCTGCAGGACAATCCTTTCCTGAAATCATTTACACTCATCAGAACAGCAGCAGTCGTCAGTGTGAGATCAGCTCTTCTACAAGTTGCTCTCTCTATGAGTTCTCTAAGAACATCCTCGACCAGCACCACACTGGAACTTACTACTGTGCTGTGGCGGTTTGTGGGAAGATCATCTTTGGCAATGGAACATCAGTACAACTGAGTAAGTGTTCCTGTGTACTACTAGGAACTTGTAGTATATTTGTTTTATTTATGTGTAATTCTATCAACGGTTTGGGCTTCAAAGCTTCAAGTCAATGATATGTATCAACATCAAAAGAGAAAATAGAAAATGTGACAGAAACAAGTTTTTTAACTTGTGTTGTAAGACCACACATCATACATTATTTATACAGTATAGACATTAGTTCATAGTTTTGATCCCAAACTGATGCTGCACTTGAAATGAAATGAAAATGAATGAATCAAAGTTAGTCAGAGTGATGGAGTGAAATGGTTCATTGTAGAGAAACTTTTTATGCAGATTTATTTACAGTGGTGTTGATAGGAACCAGGGGTCATAATATCAGCAACATGTATTTTATTCACTATCCACCAGTCCAACTACACAAGTTTATGAATATTTGCTCATTTTATTAATTTAATGTTGGTGATGAAATAAAGACTGAGATTTAGGAAGGTAGTGACTTGTTAGAGACACTAAACACTTCAAGTATTTGATTCTTTTCATCAGCACTGTGAATAAATCTGTCTGTACTATGAGAGATAAAAGTACAGCAGCTTGGTTTGGAGAACGATCAGGAAATGATAGAATGTTAAAATAAAATTCAAACTAAAATAGATGGGAAATGGCTTGAATCTCTCTATTCATGTTTACAATGTGTTGATCATTCCTGTCTTACAGAAGATCCTGTAGGTCCTGTAATGCTGACTCTGGCAGTTTTCTCAGCAGTGTGTGTGGCTGTAATCTGCACTCAAACCATTTTAATCCATAAACTGAGAAAATCTGAACACTGTGCTGGTGGTAAGTGTTCATTATGAACTGAAGCTGAACATTTTAATAGAAAGAAAATAGAAAATAATATTAATACTTACAAATAAATTTAGTCCCATTAAACTGTATCTGAAGGTAATTGTGAAGTTTTATCTCCTTTATAGAGAGAGTTCACCAGGGGGCTGTGGGTGAGTGGACCACTAGACAGGTACTCTACACATTTATTCTTTATACTACATTTTAGTTTAACCAGTGAGAAATCTGCCCATTTCGGTTCTCAGTGCTCTGGTTTTCAGCTGAACGAGCAAATTGCTCTGCAGAGCTCTTCATCAGACAGTTGGAGTGGATGATAATATGTACAGAAAATTGCATGCAGTCATCCGAGTGCCAAGTTAAAGGAAAGGAGGATAAACACTTTGATATTAGAGTCATGTGTAAAAGTTTGGACAACCCTGTCAAATTACAGGTCTTGTTCATTTTCTGAGTTATCATAAAGTAACACATCCTCCAAAGGAGGAAAATTTAAATATGGCAGTTTGTCTTCATTTCGGGGCATTTCTAGTCATTTGGGTTTTACATATTGGGGGAAAAAATCTAACAAATCATGTAAAATATAAATGCGTCAAAGCTTTTGCACAGGCCGTATATCATGTTTAATGTCTTTCTCCATGTACTAAGCAAATGAACAGTAATTCTGGGTGATCAAGGGTACTCAAACTTTTGCATATGACTGTCCATTCTTATGCAAATTATTCAGAATGAATCTTCACCTATATTCATATTTTGTGTGTATTTCATGTATTTTATGTGCATTTTTGGCATTGCGTAGTTTATAATGAGCCACTAATACTTCACAATGTGCTCTGTCTACCAAAAAAATTTAATGGTCACTATATAGAGACTAATAAGTTTACAGTCAATCAATTTGTGTAATTTATGTTGTAAATTAAAGATCCTTGCATTGATTTTTTTGGGTGGGCATAAAAAGCACATAAACATAAAAAGCAATAAGTATTTTTTAAGTTTAGTGTAATTTCCAAAATACCAGACAAAAACCAAAATACAGACAAAAATGAAAATTGCAAACTTTTTTTAAGTGTCACAGCGAGGTTGTGAAATTGTAATGCAAAAACATTTTTATGCCTCTAATAAGTGATGAATAAAACATTCATTAGTTTGTGGAATACATCTTGAAATATTTATGACTTATTAAATACTTCTTAACTCTAATACAGTACCTCGAGAGCTCACACTACTGAAAGCCTATAGGAATAAAATGTAGTCAACATAAAATAAAATTAATAAAGTTTAATGCATAAGCAAATTGTTTATAATTTATAAAAAAAAAGATGTTGATAAAGTCCAGATGGCCCTTCCTTAAAATAAAGTGCTCAAGTGGTCATTCAGGAGTTGAATGAACAGTAATTCTGCGTGATCAAGGGTGCTCAAACTTTTGCATATGACAGTCCCTTCCTGTGCAAATTATTTGTGCATATTTTGTGTGTATATCATGTGTATTTTTGCCATTTCGTAGTTTATAATGAGCAAACATTACGTCATGATGAGCTCCGTCTACAAAAGTGTTTTAATAGTCACTATATAGAGACTAATAAGTTTACAGTCAATCAATTTGTGTAATTTATGTTGCAAATTAAAGATCCTTGCATCGCTTTTTTGGGCGGGCATAAAAAGCATATAAACTTTAAAAGCTATAAATATTTTTAAGTTTAGTGTAATTTCAAACCAAAATATGAAAATATGAAAATTGAATGAAAATTTAATGAAAATTGCAAACTGCCTCTAATAAGTGATGAATAAAACATTCATTAGTTTGTGGAATACATCTTGAAATATTTCTGACTTATTAAACTCTAATACAGTACCTCGAGAGCTCACACTACTTAAAGCCTATAGGAATAAAATGTAGTCAATATAAATCAAAATTAGTAACGTTTAATGCATAAACAAATTATTTCCAATTTATTTAAAAAAAGACGTTGATAAAGTCCAGATGTTCCTTTCTTAAAATAAAGTGTTCAAGCGGTCAGTCAGGAGTTGACAGTCTATCCTGTATTTCACAAACTTTCATTCCAATCTGTAATATTTTTAAGATGACTGAGTGAATCAGTGAGTAAAGCTGGGCAAAACTGAAATATTGATATTCATAAGGAAACGTGAAGTAGCCCAGCAAATGTTGTTTATTCATTATTTGTTTATTCATAACAGTTTTTTGTGTGTAAATACAGTAACTGGCCTTTTCTTTAAGTTAAAATCTATTTTTCAGTAAATGATGTTTATTTCTCACAGGAACAGAACACTGAGAACCTGCATTACGCTGCCATCCACATCAAAGAGAAGAAAGCCAAAGGTGGGAGAGTGAAGAGAGAACAGCCTGAAGACGTTGTTTACTCTCACGTGAGAAGCTCCAATGCTGCTGCTCAGCGCTCACATCGCTAGTTTCCTAAGATGATCATGAGTGAACGTTTGGACCTTTTCACACCAAATTAAGAATTCAAATTCAAATTAAGACGTGAGAACTCAGCAGATATGAGCTTCATTCACTGCAGTGTAGTAAAACATTGAGATTGACCAGCAATATATTATTAAATTAAGGCCTAAATATAGTCTTATGAAAAAGTTCTGGCTTTATGGATTTTCAAAGTGAGAATAAGAAGTAGAAAATTTTCTATAGAGAATCACACGTCTCTCATTTTAAAGCACAGTTACTGTTCATTTGTTAAAATAAACACATTGAGGAAACAATATGTGATCTGTGCTAATATGAAGGTACATTTTATGTTTTTTTTTATTTATTTGGGGACCTCTCTGGTCTAATTATACACAGTTCGTACCGTTCACTGTGAATTGGTGAGTCTCCTATTCTCTCTGGTGGATTTATTAACTTATTTTCACTTTGGAAATCAACATTCAGGTGGATTGTGGGTAGGTTGAGGATGTGCTCATCCTTCAGAACCTGTAAAGAACTAAGACTTTATATGAATGGCTGATATTTGTGGGGCTGAATTCCAGTAAAGAGAATTGAATTGTGTAATAATGAATGTCTGTGTTTGAAATGAAAAGCACTGCATTGAAGAAAAGCTACGTTAGATGAGAGTCAGTCAGGGTGGAAGCCACGTGTGTCCTTTGCAGGAGTAAGAATATTCAGAAGTATAAAAAAAGAGTATAAAAGTTGTAAAATGTCATGTTGCTGTTTCTGGTTTTAATATTATTTTAGTGTGTTTGAAGTATAATTGTATGCATTACTCTGTGTGTTCTGGTCAAATTCTATGTTTTGCTGATTAGTTATGCATCTTCTACAGAGAACACACTTATGCCATTTCAGTACACAATTACTGTTAGTTTAATAATACATACATTGTGGCATCTAATGTATTTTATTTTATTTTTATAATATATTAAACTTTGGCAGCAAAGTCAATGAGATTTATCAATAGAAACATGTTAATTGAATATAAAATATGGGGAAGTCACCTTTAAGGTACAGGGAACTTTTCTTAACTGATATATTAACTTAGAGGATGACCAAAACACGTATTTATTATTAGTGATTTTCACATATCAGATTACAAAACATGCACTAATTTGCATCAAAATAAATAAAAAATAAATTAGTTATATTTACTTGATTTCAATGTCTAAGTAAGTTATATATAATATTGGTTTGAATCATGAAATGTCAAAATTATATTCAAAATGTTCATAAAGACATGCACACCCTCCTCGTCTACAAACATATCATATAGTATGTTACATTTTGTTGGCTACCAGAAACTAGAAGTGGAGATCTACATTGGGCATTCCCAAAACAACTGGCTTTGTCTGTGGTGTCTCTGTCCATGGTGCTGAAACATACGACCGTTGCTGTCCACAGTTCTGAAAACCACTGGCCTAATTTTTCAGAGCTGAATACATTCCCATCCTTTAGACTCTCCTTTAAAACCTTTTACTCTCTTTTAATCTCACTCTGAGAAATATAAGTTTTGACATTGAGAATGTACTGCACATTTGGCTGACTGCATTGGTGTATAGCCACTAGAAATGTTTGGATGTGCATATGTGCTGAATCAGCAGTACAGGTGGAGTGACCTTAGTCTGGATAGAAAGTGAAAGGGTTAACTCTGCTCTAACTCTGCTCTAAGCAGACTTTGCAGCAAGCATAGCTACTGTCCTTGGCAGTTTGCACAAACAACTTGCTCCTCTTATCGGGACAACATTCTGTCCAGAACATTTGTTCTCTTTTGTAGGTAAGATTATCATACACAGAGCAGAAGCCCCCCTCCCTTGGGCAGTTCCGGTGGTCCGTGAGTGTCAGCCTAGCATTTCATGACTGTTAGACAACTTATTTGGGTCCACCCTGTTTGCTTGTATGCAACAGGGCAGGACGTGTTTGTATAAAAGAAGGAGTGCCCTTCTTTCTTTGTGCAGAAGACTTAATAAACTCTTTGATTGATTAAGAGAGTGGTTCTGTCTTCCTGCACTGAGCACGCTCGCTGCGACTGAGACTTTCCACAGGACAGGTGATCCACTCTCTGGTTCCTCTTTATAAACGGACCAAAAACGGCCGGTCCTTTTCAGAAAGTATAGCACCTGAATCTGCAGGAGCTGCATGAGAAACATAATAGCATGCATCACCAGAGAAATTAACTCAGAAAGTGAAAAAAAAATACTTAAAATGCATGCTATGTACTTAAATGCCAAAGCCAATGCCAATGGGAAACCTATCTCTAATTAACCTCACCCCCTCAGGCCACCCACTAAAACCAAAAACATGCTATTCCATAGAGAGGGCAATAATAAAAGCAGTTATGCCCATCACCACAAGGGGGTGCTTCCCACACTTTGACTATTAAAGCATCAACAGTTAAAGCCTGAGGGTGGGAGGAGGAGCTACAGTCCACATGTTCCTCCTCTTGCTCAAAGTTTCAAGATACCCTTTTTAATGAGTGAGTTCATTTATTTTAAGGTGCACCCACTGCTGACAAAGAAATGTGCTCATTCAGCCATGTAGTTTAAAGCCTTTCCAGAAGAGCAAAGGCCATTACTGCAGCAAAGGGAGGAGTGTCCCTTTAAAGACCTTATGAACACCCTTGATTTCAGAAGAAATGAGGTCTCTGACACACACACACACACACACACACACACACACACACACACACATATATATATATATATATATATATATATATATATATATATATATATATATATATACACAGTATTTACTCATCCATCCAAATCATTGCATTCAGGTGTTTCAATCACTTCCATGGCCACAGGTGTATAAAACCAAGCACGTAGGCCTGCAGATTGCTTCTACAAACATTAGTGAAAGAATGGGTCGCTCTCAGGAGCTCAGTGAATTCCAGCATGGTACCATGATAGGATGCCACCTGTGCAACAATTCCAGACATGAAATTTCCTCACTACTAAATATTCTACAGCCCACTGTCAGTGGTATTATAACAAAGTGGAATGGATTGTGAACAACAGCAATTCAGCCACAAAGTGGTAGGCCAAGCAAAATGACAGTGCAGGGTCAATGAATGTTGAAGCACATAGTGCGCAGAGGTCACCAACTTTCTGCAGAGTCAATCACTACACACCTCCAAACTTCATGTGGCCTTCAGATTAGCTCAAGAATGGCACAGAGAGCTTCATGGAATGAGTTTCCAAGGTTGAGCAGCTGCATCCAAGCCTGACATCACCAAGCACCAAGTGTCGCATGCAGTGGTGTAAAGCACTGCTATTGGACTCTAGGGCAGTGGAGACATGTTCTCTGGAGTGTCAAATCACAGTTCAGGGATGACCCCTTCCTGTTCCAAGGGAACTCTTAATGCTTCAGCAGTCCAAGAGATTTTGGACAATTTCATGCTCCAAACTTTGTTGGAACAGTTTGGGGATATCCCCTTCCTTTTCCAACATGACTGCACACCAGTGCACAAAGCAAGGTCCATAAAGACATGGATGAGTGAGTTTGGTGTGGAAGAACTTGACTGGCCTGTACAGAGTCCTGACCTCAACCTGATAGAACACCTTTGGGATGAATTAGAGCGGAGACTGTGAGCCAGGCCTTCTCATCTAACATCAGTGCCTGACCTCATAAATGTGCTTCTGGAAGAATGGTCAAAAATTCCCATGAACACACTCCTAAACCTTGTGGAAAGCCTTCCCAAAAGAGTTGAAGCTGTTATAGCTGCAAAGGGTGGGCATATTAAACCCTGTGGATTAAGAATAGGATATCACTCAATTTCGTGTGTGAAGGCAGATGAGCGGATATTTTTGGCAATATAGCATATATGTATGTATGTAAAGGTATTAGGTCACACATCAATCATTAAATGTATGTGTTGTATTTAGTCCTATTGCCACAGGTATATAAAATCAAGCATCTAACCCTGCAGTTTGTTTACAAACATTTGTGAATAAGCGAATCATTCTAAAGAGCTCCCTGAATTCCACCATGGTGCTGTTATAGGATGCCACCATTGCAAAAAGTCAGTTCCTGAAAACGACGAACTGAATGTTATGATTATGGATTTAGAATGGGCTTCATAAAAGCTCCTGTAGCTGCAATGTGTAGGTGTCCCAATATTTTTGTCAATAACATATTTATACGTAGATTTACAGTATACCCACATTTTTCTTATGGTATGAAGAAGTCTTGGGCCATCACATTTATTTAAAAATAGCACTTTTAAAAGTTACAATAGTAGAATAAAAAATAAATTTTTCTTGCAGATTGTTTAATATTTTACTTCAGCTCGGAGTAGTTCTAAGATTTCATAAATTTCATTAGTACCACACCAGATCAGCACACTGTGCATTTTATTCCGTTTTATTATCATTTTAATGCAGCAGCTTCTCTCTCACTCGGTACAGAAGTCAGTTTGTCAGACACTCTGGAAAATTCACACAGAATGTGAGCAGTGCAGAAGTACCAATGTGGTTTTTTAATAAGGGCAGAATGTGAGATCTCACACCGTGTCGTCCTCTGCTGACTGTGAGCTTTTAGATTTCACACCTGATTACACACCAGAGATGCTTAAGGTGGAAAGAGAACAGAGCAAAAGAAAGACGTTAATCAACCTGTGTGTGTATGTGTGTGTGCTTGTGTGTGTGTGTGACAGCTGGGACAGGCTCAAGCACCCCCTGAAAGGTATTGTAAATAAGAGGCTGAGATAAGGAGTGTGTGTTTGTGTGTTTTTTGAGCAACAAGCATTCTAATATATTCAAGAAACATTGTAAATGCTTCACGCCTTCATGCTTGAGAGTAAAAGGAGCATGCAGGAAAAAGGCCCCGTCCTTCAAGAGCTAAGGTGGATTGAAGCTTACCAAAAAAAGCATCAGTAAATAGCAAACTGTTTCAAAACAATGTTTCTCAAAAAGCATTTACAAGTATTTTATGCCATACAGCCTGCATAATATCATCAAAAAGATTCAGGAATTCTACAGAAGTATGTATGTAAAAAAAAACAAACAAAAAAAAAGAATGCCCATGACCTTTGACCCCTTGACTGCCTCAAAAACTAATATGGATCTGTGATGGATATCATCACGTGGGCTCAGGTTTACTTGATAGACTGTTGTAAACAATGTTCATCACTGCATCCACAAATGCAAGTTCAGGCTGTCCTATGCACAGTGGCCATATATGTGGACGATGTTCAGAATCTTTAACAGGCCATGTTTTTGATACACTGTACTGTTCTTGCAATATATGATAACATATTTGATGTTGCAGTGAGGAGAAACAAATATAGACATTTAGTTTTTCTGATTTAGTGTGCATATCCACCTTCTTATTTCAGTGAACATATCCATCTTCTTGTTTCAGTGAACATATCCACCTTCTTATTTCAGTGAACACATCCATCTTCTTGTTTCAGTGAACATATCCACCTTCTTATTTCAGTGAACATATCCACCTTCTTATTTTAGTGAACATATCCACCTTCTTATTTCAGTGAACATATCCACCTTCTTATTTCAGTGAACATATCCACCTTCTTATTTCAGTGAACATATCCACCTTCTTATTTCAGTGAACATATCCACCTTCTTATTTCAGTGAACATATCCACCTTCTTATTTCAGTGAACATATCCACTTTCCTATTTCAGTTCAGTTTAAGAAGTAAAATGGATCATATTAGTATCACATCAGCATTTTATTGCAACATCACTTTTCACATTATGTTAAAGGAAAATATTTGCATGACTAATATTACTTCTAGTATATGAACTGAGAAATAGTTATAAAGTACATCATATAATTTTTACTTTTGCTGAAGTGAAATTTTAATGGTGAAAATCTGCTGGAGCTATGATTTCTCTTCATTTACAATTGTGTACACAGTATTAATAAACTGGACCTTTATGCTGTATGCAGATGTTTAATATTTGCATGTTGTGTCTGAAAATAACCGGCGCATGTCCTGTGACAAACAGCTATAGTTGAGCATCCTGTGGAAAGTTTGACGAGTCGGTGGGGGGGGGGGGGTCTGCAGGGACAGCAGTGCAGTAGGTGAAGGAGCGAGGCGTAGAGGAGAAGAGCAGAGCTGCAAAAACCACCAATGGCCTAAACAGCACCTACAAGCAGAGGCATCCACTGACACGTCAAAGAGTTCTAAAATATTCACAAACACATGACCAGACATTCTACATGCAGTACGTCCAGATCAAAATATATCAGCACATGCTTTACCCTAGAAATTCAGTTCTGAAAATATTAGCATGTGTTTCTGTAATTAAAGAAAATAACTATAATCAAAAGGTTACTCAATATTATTATCAACAAACATATTGCGCTTATCGTGGATGCTGTGCAGTGTGGATATTTAATGTGTATGTACTTGCATTGAACTCAAATTTAGCACAATATTACAGTTGAATGTTAAACACTAACAAATTCATGTACAACTACACTGTGTGCCAGATTTACTCAAATTTAGCTGCCGAAACTCAGCTACTTGATTCAAAGAGAAAATTTTCCCTATAAGATCTTAGCGTTTAAAGGAGAAGGCAGCTAAAAGATGTGCAGTTTGGAAAATCATGACCAAACATCATGACCATCATTATATGACCAAAGGCATGTTGTTACTTGATCATCACACCTACATGAGCCTTTTGGACATCTCATTCCAAAACCAAGGACATTAATTTCCAGAAGATTAGAGTCTGTCTATGGGAATTTGTGCCCCTTCTGTCAAAAGAGCATTTGTGAGGTCTGATGTTGGGCGAGAAGGCCTGACTGGTGATTCCGACATTCCTACTCATTCTAAATGTGTTTAGTGGGGTTGAGATCAGGGCTCTAAGCAGGCCACTGGTGTTTCTCCAAACCCTCCAAAATCACCAAACCCTAAAATATCAAACTTTACTATTGGCACTGTGCTTTCTGGTAGGTAGTGTTCTCCTGAAATCCGCGAGGACAAGATGTATATTTACCTATATTAAGAGTTTAATGAGTCACTAAAACATACAAGCATACAGTATGTCATGTGCACCAGAAGACCTCAATGAATGTACATCTGTAAACCTTGCTTTAGGCCGGTGTGTGTCAGGCCCATGGGGCAAGTCAAACCCCTGACACAGTGTATTATTTAAATAAATTGCTTAATCATCCATCATTCAGTGCTGGCAGTGATGCCTGTAGAATGATTTTTTATTCAATTATATTTATTTAAAGCTGAAATATCAGATCTAATAACCAACAGCTTAATAGTTTGTTAATGACTGTAATAGTTATGTAATAATTACGTTACAGATGCATTAATCAATGCACCATTTTATTTTTTAAACAAATATCACTATTAAATGAAAGTGACATTAAAGTTTAGGTATAATTCACACGTCTGATTAGACGGGGGATGATACTGTCATCACTCCAGGGCTTCTTATTTTACTTTTCTCTCCTAAAACTGTAGTTTATGAAACGCTACCATGATACACTTTCGCCGTCATAAAGTGAATGGAGCGAATGTTTAAAACTAATTTAAGCTGCACAATTGGACCTTAAGACCACTGTAATACCTTTGAGGGTGCATTTCAACAAACATGTACCTGTACTGTATCTTACAGTGTACTGACACCTAGTGGAGATTTACAGTACTTTTAAATATGCCAACATTTTGGATTTGAAAGTGTCACTGCTGTGCTGAGAATGACCCACCACCCCATGATATCTGGTCCAATGATAAACGAGGAAAATGACTAATGATAAATGAGAACTACTGACCACAGAATCATCACAATACATAAGATATAGTCTGTAATTGAACATCTACAAAGTGAATAAATAAATGAGTTGTGGAAGTTTTTTTTTCTTTTTTTTGTAATTAAGTGGACGATGGGTGTCTTTATATTGTACATGGTCAACTGTACATTTAGTTTTATTTACACTGTGTCTCTGTTTTTGGTCTTGAAGCATAACTGTGCTGCTCTCCTTGGTGATGCAAACCATAGACTGCTCTGGAGAACAGATTTTTTTTATTTATTTCTCTTATTAAATGAAAATGATTCTATTATTAATAAAATTCTTAATTAATAAAAAGTCTAATTAATAAAATTTAATTAGTCTCTGTTGCTTATTCTTAATCTTTCTTTTACAGATCAACAATCTGTAACATTTAGTGTTACAGTGTACAAACAGTTTGAAAAAACTTTTCAGTGTTTTCAGTGAATAAAATGTAAAAACAGGGTAACATTAGAAATGAAGAAGACAGGGAGAAAGAGCAGGAGCTGTGAAAGCAGAGCACTGAGCAGACTGACCTGCCACTAATAAAGAGGAAAAATCTCTTTATTTCAAGAAAACATAGACAAATTAATCTTCATTTATTCTAATCATTTGTTCCAATGGGTGTTTTCAGAGGCAGTAAAAGCTTTTCTCCTGTTATGATGAACTATGATTTGAACTATTAGGATCTTTCTGTTGGTCTCTGTGCCTCTGTTGAACTCACTCACACGTCATGAGCTGGTTCTGTGTTTTCGTGGCAGCCTCCGGTGCAGCCCCTCATTTGCATGGGAGTTTACTAAGAAAGAAAGCTGAGGGCTCCAGTGAAGCGTTTCAGGCACAGTTACAGCTGACAGTGTGGTTTAACTGCTGGTTGGAGGACTTTAGGCATGGAAAACTTCTTGGATTGTTATACATCTGTATTTAATTTGTTTCCCTAAAACTAGGAGTAGTGTTGGTTGCTAATTAGACAGCTAGCTAACAAACAAACTTTGCTTTGATTCTGATCTTTTATGGTCTGGACAGAGAAATACAATGAAAGCTTTTTTGCTTTTTTAATGACATTTTTCTTGCATAAACTCTCAAATATGCCATCAAGCTCCAAAGAGTTGCTTGGTGACTTTTCACAGCTGTGGTGTTGAGGGAGGTTCCTATTGGTTGGACCATCTCTATTGTGAAGGTGGGGCTGCTACCTCACTTCCAACTGTGGATGCTGAATGGCTGGATTGTGGTGACAGTGAATCAGCTGTGACTGGACAGGGCCTTTAGATCTAGATATGACAGCAGGAGCATTTCTTTGAGGACCAGTTCTGATCAGCTGACATCAAGGATGTTTGTGTTGTGGGCTTGGACCTCCTGTTACAATTAGGTTCTACACTTCACTGGGCTTGGGAAAGGAAATACATCTGAACAGCACTTTGATCTGCCTTGGCTTCTCCACAGACGTCAGGGGTTGAGCAATCAACTACAGTCAGAGTGGTTCCTCCTGTTTTGACTGCATAGTTGTTCACAGTGGAGGGGAACATACTAGAACTACAGCAAGCCATGCCTGGAGGCCAAGAAGGATTATGTGGTGTTTGGCTGTAATGGATGAATACTTTAGGGAACCAGTGTGCTGAAGATCCTGAGTGTGTAGGAGGAGCTATGAAGAGCTACACTTTTATGCTGGTCCCTCATGGATGATGTTCTGGACTGTTCTGAGAGTTTCTTTGTGGATTGCTGGGATGGATCACACTCAGAAGCATGGGAGATTATGTACTGCTGATGTGGAGGATGTAGTTTTAAATGTAAGAACTTATGGAAACTGTTGGAGTTTAGTCCAGTAAGCAACTGGAGAATCAGAGAGTCGGCCTGTTCAGGGTAGATATTATGTTTTAGTAGTCCAGCTTTAATGAAATTCAGTTTAATTCAGTTCTCAGCTTCTGCGTTCTACTTTATTATTCTAATACTTTAGACTAGTAACACTCACTAGATGTAGAATGAGTCTGGAAAAAATGCAAAGAAAGCGACATAAATAGCAAATATAAATGTATAGCATATAAATATTATTACTCATCATGATGGGCAAATGCAGCAAAAACAATTGAGTGTCACATACAAACACATATTTACCATAAATAGTGGGGTCCAGAAAATTAAACTCATGTTAAACATCTGGATTTTTTTAATTTTTATTTTAAACATAGAAATAAACCAAACATGTAAGTGAGCAAGTAAAATAGACATACTCTACATGACCTGAAGCTAATTTTTGACATTTAACATATAAATATTATGTAGAGATGAAGGTCTTTAAATTATTTATTTATTTATTTACTGCTGCTGTTAAAAAAAATGCAAAGAGATATGAAATGTGACCTTTAACAAAATTGCTGAACGTCTTGCTGACTGCAGAGTGAATAAAAACAGAGAAAACCCCTGATGTTTTGAAGATATTTGTATTGTGTTGTTTGTTCGTCCAGTTTCTGCAGCTGCACTCTGTGTCTAAAGAAAGCTGCTACGTGTCCTGTGACAGATACAGATGAGCTTCCTGTGGAAACTTTGATGGTGAGAGAGGGGCTGTTTTTCTGAGAAACCTGGTCAGGGGTGGTCAAAGTGATCTGCAGAGATAAAGCAGTGAAACTTCAGCAGTGCAGTAGGTGGAGGAGTGAGACGTAGAGGACAACAAAACGCTGTGAAAACCACCAACGACCTAAACAGCACCAACAAGCAGAGGCGCCCACTGACACGTCAAAGAGTTTCACAAACACACAAACAAGCACAAACATTTACTCTACGATTCTGAAGTTTGGAACTACTTTTTACTTCTTATTATATACAATAATACCAGAAACTTATGTAGAATACTAACAAACTAGACATATAAATTATTATTATGGTATTAAAATGACCCAACACAGTTCAATAACATGACTTAAAGCAGTTAGGAAAATGATTCAATATTCCATATGTTCAAAATATATTAATAAATATATATAATAATTACAAAAATTTCCACTTTCAGAAATGGGCTGAATGGTCAGAAAGACGCAGGTCATTTGATTCTTATGACACATTATTTGCAGTTTGGGTTTGTTTGAATTCACTATTTCATTGTGTGATTCGGTCACCTTGGAGGTGAGAGAGAGAGAAAGAAGGGAAGTGGGTGGAGATCAAAAGGACTGAGAGGACAATATCATTGGTAAGTGATGACAGTGATGAAGGAGGAGCCTCAGTGAGGAGAAGAGCAAATCCCGCCCACAATGTCCCCAACATTTGCATACATCATGACTGAGATACTCTGTCATCAAAACATTCTTTTAAAGCCTGGACTCATAGTTACTTAGTCACATGTTTGTACAGGTTACAGCTCACAGAACAACCTTTAGCAAGTGAAAGCAAAAAGCAATAGAACAAAAAAGAGAAATGACAATGTGTTTGAAGAGATAATGGTAAATACTACTGAGGAAAAAACTCACTGGTCAATCTTTGAAGAAGAAGATTGATTGACTCAGCTGGAATTGTTTGGCTTTGAACTCTGCAGTTAGACACTTCAAAGATCCAGCTTTGAGATTTGCATTTGAATGACTCACTGTCAGCTCTGGTTTCAGTAACCAATCAGCTCAGTCGCATTAAGTTATACTTTATTAATCCTACAAATGGGGAAATTCCACCTCCGCATTTAACCCATCCGTGAAGTGAAACACCACATACACACTAGTGAATAGATACACACACTAGGGGGCAGTGAGCACACTTGCCCGGAGCGGTAGGAAGCCCTATCCATGGCACCCGGGGAGCAATTGGGGGTTAGGTGTCTTGCTCACGGACACCTCAGTCATGTGCTGTCGCCCCTGGGGATTGAACCAGCAACCTTCCGGTCCCAGGGCCAGTTCCCTAACCTCCAGCCCACAACTGCCCCAAGAACATTAAACCCATCTGATCACATCAAAAGTCTTAGACACCCAGTTCAGTAAACAGAACAGGAATCAGAGTCTGATCTGAATGTATGTCTGACTGGAATAAATCACTTCAGAGCACACATCGTCCTGAGGCCATCTTCTCTTCTTCTTCCCTCTTTTAGTATCTGTCTCAGAGAAGGTGGAGTAATACAGCTCCATAGCATCACGTTCCTGTAATGAAATGAACATTTTATATATTCTTTTTAAGATTCTTTTGACTAAGATTATGCAGCTAAAGTCTGTGGAGCTGGTTTGCTGTAGCCAGGAATATGAAAAAAACAGGCCCTACTGGGGCTTGAACACCTGCCCCTTTAGTTTCAGAGTGTAAGAGTGCCCTGTTGGTTCATATGTAGCAGTTCGGGCTCCATGAGCATCATTCCTCATGGGGGCCCTCTATGGTGCAGTAAGAGCCCCTTCTAGATTTCACCTGACACCTATAACATCTGTAAGAAAGCAACACTTTGCATTATGTGGTCATGACCAAACAACTAGCCATAACTGGTTGCTATTTATTTCGTGTACCAAGTTGTTATTGTAAAATATTTGGGATTTTCACAAGAGTCACTGCAGAAACAGAGCTTACGGCTATCAGAGTGCGTGGATGGTAACATTATAGCTTAGCAAGTTGGAGCTCATTACTCTTAACTCTTATAACATTATTATAATGTTTTTTTCTTGAAAAATCAATTTGCTGTGAAAAAAAGTTATTGTTTCATTCATGTTGTCTTTTTTTTCCTTGATTCCCTGCCACCCCAAAGGGTCTTTTCATAGGCCTGACCAAAACATTACTAATGACCATCTTCTTCCATTTTCAAATCTGCTCCAGTAGGTGGGCACTCAAGAGGTCCTCCCTTCAGGCCCCCTTCACTTGTGCTGACATCAGGAACGTCTTGTCCTGACAGCAGGGATGGAAAATACTAAAGTCATGGTGACTGGGTTACTAGACGAAAAGGGAAACAGGCACATTTGGCTATTTGAGTAAATCGGTTTATTAATTTTACATGAAATAGTGCATAACTTGCAGCAGAGGAGGGGGTCTGGCCATGCTGTGCAGTGCAGTTATAGCCACACCCTCACCAAGCTGAAGCAGTGCAGATGAGCTCGGGGAGCTTCATAGGTTTCAGTTGTATTTTGGATGATTTGTACTTTATTTAAGAATCATTCATTTTTTTTTAATCTTTGCTCAATTAGAAAGATAAGAAGAAAAGAAGAAAATAGGAAGAAGAAATAAAAACACGTCTTACTGCTGTGGGGGTTATGATAATGTCACACTATGCAGGCCAAGTTTACCCTTGTGTTTAATTGTGTTTTAGTCGTAGAAACAATTTAAGTGTTTGCTAAACAGCAGTCATTCTAGTCAGCCTTGCTAGCCCGATTGACACCAAGTATGATCAACATGTACCCAGCATTACAGCTACTGCTAAAATAACTGTTAATTATATCTGTTAAAGGGCCTGTATCACAGAAAAGCAAAAAACATTTCCTGTTATGAAATATTACTGGCTGCTGTCTTTTGTGTTTAAGAACTTTTAAGTGTCTGTGGTGTTTGTAAGTTGTTACCACTATTAGCTCACTTTGCAGGTTGCTCTGGGTAAGACCACATTCTAAATAAATAATGAAAATAAATAAATAAATAAATAAATAAATAAATAAATAAATAAATAAATAAATAAATGTAAATGTATTAAACTGACTATTCCACTTCCAAAATTTAAATGTTGGTCTTTGTTTCAGAATGTTTAGTCAGTATGCTTTGGTAAACAGTTTTCCTGGCAGCATCTACAAGTCTAACGCTTTTACTGTGTCTGTGTGTTGGCATCATTCTTTAAAACAGTAAAGTATTCCCTTTATTATTATTGTTGTTATTATTATTATTATTATTATTATTATTATTATTATTATTATTATTATTATTATTATTAATAATAATAATAATAATAATAATAATAATAATAATAATAATAATAATAATAATAATAATAATAATAATAAGTTAATTAATTATTTTTTATTGCTTTCAGGAAAACACAACTCCATAAAATCCCTTTCAATGTCTTAGAATATATGTTTGGTATGACTTCCTAAAAGAACAATGATGGCATACCTGCTCTTGTAGCTCACCTGGTCTTGAGAGATCGTGTGTGTCAGGGTGAGATTTACTGCCTTGACATGCACAGAGAAACAGAAGATTAGAGTCACTGAAAAAAAGAGGGAAAATATGTGGATTCCTCAATTAACTCACCTCGACAGTGTTTACAGATTTTCCACTTCATACAGAAGCAGCACAGTGTGACGTTCCAGACAGCAAACAAACCCAGAGCCAGTCCCATCACAAGTAGAGCTGAATGTTGAGGCACAGAGTGAGCTAGAAAGGAGAGATCAGACCTTAAATACATACAGTTTTAGTAGCTTCTCCTGTTGTTTAAGCTTTGTTTCCTGTGAAACTATGAGAAGTGAAGTGGAGGAGAACAAAGACATTGCCTTACTAAAAACTGTGTGGCACATACATCACTGTTAGAGTCCAAGATCATCCATGTGTTTAATATCCAATGAAAATTGACAGTTAATTATCTTCATTTTTATGTAATTTTATAATTATTCAACATCAAAGGGTTAGTGTTCGTAGTCTTGGTTGTTAAGAGTTACATTTTTTGCCCGTGGCATTAATTTTTTTGTTGTTGTTTTGTTTTCCCACTCATTTTTCTTTGACTATTTACTAAACCATTATTTTGATTATTAATGAGGGGCAGTGCTGTATTAGTACAGTACACAGTAATGTGTGGTTTAATGCACTCTCTAATAATTTCTGAGCCATCTAGAAGTAAGTGATGCTACGATAAACTTCTCTGCATTGTGTGCACAATTTAAACATGTTAATTCTTTTTAGCACCTGCCTGTTTCCACAGTTGATCCACTGCCCCAAATGATCTTCCCACAAGCAGCCACAGCGCAGTAGTAAGTTCCAGTATGGTTGTGGTCGAGGATGTTCTTAGAGAACTCATATAGAGAGCAGCGTGTAGACGAGCTGATCTCACACTGACGGCTGCTGCTGTTCTGATGAGTGTAAATGATTTCAGGAAAGGATTGTCCTGCAGCAGCTCTGAACCAGAGCACTCGAAGATCTGCTGCTCTGAGTGACCGTGCACTGCAGAGTGACCGACTCTCCTGGAGAAACTGACCGCCGTACTGGAGTTTGGAGCACTGAGATGTTTAAGTTATGATGATCTGGTCAGAATAATACAGTTATTAGACCGCGTCCATTGTACATATTGAGGTGCAAAGTTCTACTGGTATAAAGTAGCATAATAGTGCAATCAATGGATATTCACAGTCCGTGTTTTTAAAAGATTTTAAATATTTTGCATAACGAACCAATCAAACTAAGCCTAAAACATCTAGGAATACAATAATAGTCATGACAGATTGAAATGATTTACTTATTTCTTCAGTTTTTGTGCATTATTTGTACATAATTTGGATAGGAATTTAATATAGTTAACACTGTCATGAAATGTCATTTTCATGTTAATAGATACAGTGTGGCTACACTGATTAAACCCTTTAATGGCCAGGACCTGCCAGTAGGCCCTGATTTGTTTTAAACACCTCTATAACTTCAAAATAGCAGTGATTTTGTACTCTAGCCCATGTTGTCACTGAATAATAAGGCTCAAAATAATTTTATGGTGGAAAAATACAGATGAATAATTACCTGTAATAGCTAAGAATGTTCCAGTGGAAAACTTGATCATCTTCATCACAGATATCCCACAGTAGTACATCGCTTTGTCGTCTTTTGTAGGGTGTGGTATAGTCAGACTAACGCTGTTCTCCACTCTCTCCAGTTTGAAGCTTGAGTTTTTGAAATGTGATGAAAATACTGCTTCCATAAATGCCCCCTTGATGCCCACCTCCTGAGGCATTTGTCCCACTGGCTGTTTGTACCAAAACACGTCTTCAGTACTCTGACGGTCAGCCAGTGTGCACTGAAGGGTAACGGCTTCACCAGGCTTAGCAGAGACATACGACTGTTTCTGGTAAATATCCACAGTTTCTGCAGCGTCTATAAAAGAATTATTGACCAGTTAGTTTTAAACAAAACTATTAGTGGCTTATAACAGAAACTGTTAAGGTTATTACATAACATTAAAACTATAGAGCTATAAAACTTACATATTTCACAGACAGACAACATAAGAATCCAGGCTGAAACCGTCCTCATGACTGAAATGACTGACACTTTGAGTAACATGTTTGAAAGGAAGTGATTGACAGACTAGGCTGCTTTTGCCTGATGAGTTTACAACATTCTCACCTCATTGGCTGACAAAGGTCATGGGTAACAGCAAGGGTCTTTTATGTGTATTTCTCCTTTTTCCTTTTGTTACATAGTTTGACCACCAGAAGCCCCCTGGCTTCCTTTCTGATCTTGCTGTCTATCCCTGATTGAGAGTTCTTGCTGTTAAATGTTCATTTTAACAGTTGAAAACACTTTTCTTGACTTTTTTTTTTTTAAGTTTAAATTATTTATTTATTTTTTAATTTCTAAATCTGGGATTATTTTAAAAATAGGTTATTCTGTTTTTTTTTTTTTAATAGAGTGAATGCATAGCAATGTATATATTATAAGCCATATATATATATATATATATATATATATATATATATATATATATATATTATTTTATAATACCATAATTATCTCGCATTCAGTGGTGGTTTATTATAATTTCTTGTTGTCGTGTTTCTTCTCTGGGTTGTAAGATTGAAGACTTAGAATGTCTTAGGAGATAAGCTGACATTGACATGTAAGAAATACGGCCTGTTCACTAAAAGCAAGCTAGCTTTTAGTGAGGAGATAGATAAGCAGTGAGCAAAGACAGGTCATAACTCTTAAATAATGAAAAAAAAAAAACCTTATGGAGAAGTTGTAAAAATGGTCCTTGTCAGACAAAGCATAGAGGTGTCGAAAAGTAAATTTAACATATTGAATATAATGATAGCCAATGGCAACCCTAGAATGGCCAGAGAGGAGGAGTGAAGAAAATACCCCAGGGAGGAGCAATGAATATATTAAAAAAAAAAATATATATATATATATATATATATATATATATAAATGAATGTATTGTGGTGAATCTTTGCATTTTTTGCAATCCGGATGCCAACTTGTCACCTGAAACTTAATAAAAGCCTTTTTCTTCAAAACTTTTAAACTTTTTTGGCAGTATTGCTTTTTATACTTTGCAAGAACATTTTTAATCTTTAGAATTAATAATGTTTTTATATTAGAAAACAGATTAAATTAAAATTAGAATATTAATTAAAAAACAAATTAGGTGTAACATAACACTATGTCTGAGACCCAGGGTGGAGGCTGGACTACTCTGGATCTCGACAATTTGTATGTGCTTTCATATACAAACAATGCAAGGAACCATTTACTTTCAATATAACAGATCATTTTTAATGAGAAAATATCTAGTGCAGTTGACAGTTATTGTCCCTTCAGTGCTGCTCAGATATAAATAACTTCTATAACCCTGAAGTCTGAATGGTGCTGTTCAAACAACATGACTCTAGATGTTCCTAAAACCAAAGAATGGTGAAACTTGATAGTCCACTGGATGCTCAGCCTGTCCTTAAATAACATTCAGCCTCTCTGACTTTCCTCCAAAAGTGATGGTCAAAACAATAAACAAACAAAAAAGCCGCTGGCTGGGTGACAAAATGCAATTAGGCCACTGACTTAAAGTAACTTTCATGTCACGCTTATGTCTGTCTTTATAAACCTGTTGTAACGGTGGGGAGCGATGATGAGGTGGACGCATATGCTGAGATAACCAAGCTTTATTACAGGCAGATCCAAAATTAGGGTTGAAACGGTCCAGGGTCAGAGAGCCAACATGGAGAGCAGGAGGGACAGACATAACGAAACAACCACAGAATTCCAAACAATACACACCTCAGACATCAAACTAATCAACGCTATCATACTATCAACTATCAACGCTAGGAGGGTGAAGGCTAGCACAGGCTTCATCCCAAGACCTGTGAAGCCAGTCAATGAACAGCCGAACAGTCTTGGAGGAAAGTGCGAACCTCCAGATCTGTTATGTCAGCTAACAATCGCCTGTGCTGACCATCATCCTGTTGACTGTTGGGGGTAGAAGGGAGGAGGAGCATCCTACCCACCCAGAGAGAGCGAGGCCAATTGTGCTCTCTTGGACTCCTGGCTACAGATGGCTGTAGCATCACCTGTAGCATCGAATTCGCGATCTCCTGATGATAGGCTTAGATGGTTGTGCCAATAGGGAGCCTGAAGACCCATTTTAAGTGTTTAAAGTGTGTAATGGGCTTTTGTGTTCTTCTGTGTTCATTATTTCTGAGCTTACAAGAATATTCATTTTATCATGTTGAGTCTTTAGAGTTTTTTTATGCTTCTATGAAAGAAACTTATGACAAAATACCTTATATTAAGGCATAATAGAACAGATGTGATCTTCACACTATGATTAAGGAACTGAAAATACTTATTATGTCACTTACATAGAAAGGAGAAGACTTGTGGTCTTAGAAGAACATGTCCAGAAACCTGATGCTTTTGTCAGTCACTTCCTCTCAAGAGAACCTCAGTGGAAATCTGTTCCTTTTATGGCTATGGCTCTGACTTGGACTCTCATTTCATTTCTCTGTACAACATGTAAGTTTATGAGCTCTTTACTAAAAAGTTTTTCAGTCGTTAAATTTTCCTAATATTTTGGATTCTTGCTAAATTCTTTTTCTTTTTTTTAATAAATTCTGTCTTGTAGATCCTGTTCAAGCTGTGGGTCTTTCTGAGGCATCATTTGTCTCAGCTGAGTCTGGAGAAAATGTTACTCTACACTGCAAAATTAAGGAAAAATCTGATCAAAGCGTTAAGAGCTGGGTTTGGTACAAGCAAAGTGCAGGACAGGAACCTCAGGAAGTGGCAGTGAAGTTAATCGGCAAATTACCCAATACTTTATCAGAGAAATTTAAAATAAACCAGAGGTTTGATCTGACTATAGAGCATACTAATGAAACCGATGAAGGAATGTATTTCTGTGGAAAAGGACATATGAACACCATTAAATTTTCTAAAGGCACATTTCTAGCCATGAAAGGTAATAATTTACCATTTTACATTTCATTAACATATACACCCTGTGCCTGTCTCAAAAGGTGCACTGAGATCTTGCAATATGTTTATTATATTGTCCAGGTCAGCCTCAGTTAAATATATCAGTGCTCCAAACTCCAGTAGGGGGGTCAGTTTCTCCAGGAGAGTCGGTCACTCTGCAGTGCACGGTCCTCTCTGAGATCAGAGCAGCAGATCTCCGAGTGCTCTGGTTCAGAGCTGCTGCAGGACAATCCTTTCCTGAAATCATTTACACTCATCAGAACAGCAGCAGCCGTCAGTGTGAGATCAGCTCTTCTACAAGCTGCTCTCTGTATGAGTTCTCTAAGAACATCCTCGACCAGCACCACACTGGAACTTATTACTGCGCTGTGGCTGCTTGTGGGAAGATCATTGTTGGGAATGGAACATCAGTAGAACTGAGTAAGTGTTTCTTTGCTCTTTTTGCTCTTATTTAATGTGTAAGTTTGAAACACAAAATTCAGGTCCCAAACAGTTGGGACAATATGTAGAAATGCTGAAGAAAAACAACAACAAAAAAAACAAAACAAAACATAAAACAGTGATTAGTCACTAGTGTTTGATCTATATTCAACCAAAAACAGTACAAAAACATACTTAATATTATACATTATAAACTTTATTTATTAGTAGTATTTATTTATTTTACAATCATGTGTGGACTCAAGACACCAACTGAACCAGAGTCAAATTTGCTATTGCAATCAATTCCATGAATTCCGCTTTTTTCCGTTTATGCACAGACATCGTCTGCATTCTCTGAGTCTTTTGATGATATTATGCTTTGTCGAAGGGTGAAAAGCCTAAAATTCTTATTTACAATGTTGTTCTTAAACTGTTTTCATTATTCACTGATGGACATTTTGGCTCTTTTATGCTCTGTTTAAGATGTTTTTGATTATTTCTCAAAAGTCCTAGTCTTGAATTTTGAATTTCAGAATAAGAATATATTTACAAAAAATCTGTTTAGATAAAACAGTATATATCGGATTTCCGGACTTATTTTTACTTAAATCCGAACGATCACTGCTTTCTCTTTTATTTACATTTTTCAGAATTATATTTCTATAAAGAATTTTTCATATTTTTTTTTGTTTTGTTTGTCGTTGAGAACTGTTTACAGAGGTGTGCAAAAGTTTGGAAAATCTTCATTCAAATTTCATAATTCGTTGATTTTCTAAGTGATACTAACACGACCTCTACAGACAACACATCTACAGAGGACATTTTCTGCTGATTTTAGAAAACATTGTAACCTGTTTAAGAAATATGTTCTGAATATTTATTCATCATTTTCTGCACAGAGCTATAAATTATTCTATAATGTTTGGTAGATGATCATCATGGCCAGTCTGTGCTGATGGTTGTCATGGGAGTGGCACTGGGCTTGAGTGTAATGTGGAACATCTGGAGCTGGAGGAGAGGGAGCTGCAGTGGTCAGTTTATTCAGAAACAATATATTACACAATTTATTATCACATGGATGAATTTCTAACAAGTTTTCCTCTCAATGCATTTCAAGGCAGAACATCTCAATTCGTCAACCACAATTACTCAGAGGAGCTTCAAGTCCAGGTACATCATCATTCTCTTTTCAATGAAACAGGTTTTTCTATTTGTATGATGCAGTATTTGGCATGTACACAGTAGAGTTCATTACAGATAAATGTCTGATGTCTTTACAGTGGTGGTGATGGGAACCAGGGGTCACAATGACTTCAACGCAAATGTATTCTTTATATTTACTATACAAAACCAGTGACCCCACACAAGTTATTTAATGTGAAACTTTCAAAAGCAGTTTCAAGAGTAATGAACATGCAAAAAAAATGTATCAGTAAAGAACATATATTTAACATTTTGCTCATTGCATCTTAATAGAATTTGAGATTTTTTTCTTCTGAGTTTAGATGTGTAATGCTGATTCATTCTTATTCATCAAACTGTTTAGCCTATATCATTATATATATATATATATATATATATATATATATATATATATATATCTTTAAAGGAATTCAGAGCTAATTCTCTAGAACAATTCACAGTGAAATTTTCAAATAAATTGGCATGTTTTAAATTATAACATTTTGACAGTATATATTTCATTAATATTTTATTCCATTACTATTACGCTATATTAATATCCTGTGGCAAAGAGGTTCCTTCAGTGATTGTCTGATGAAAATACATGCTTAATGGTAAAAAAAAAAAAAATCTCAAATTCTATTAAGATGCAATGAGCAAAATGTTAAATATATGTTCTTTACTGATACATTTTTTTTGCATGTTCATTACTCTTGAAACTGCTTTTGAAAGTTTCACATTAAATAACTTCATCTGACAAAATATACCTATTTTTTAATATTTCACAGTGGCTTTTTAAATCTCTGACAGTAACAGTGCTGTACATGAAGACTGGCAGCTCTTCTAGTTTTGAACCTGTCATAGCATCACATATGATAAATCTTCATCCTGAACAATAACTTCATGCAGATGATGATACACAGCTAAGAAACTTGCTTTAAACTCTGAGCGTCTGTCTGTATGAATGAACACCTCATTTTCTCACTCACAGCCACTGAACACACACACAGTTTAAAATGATGCAGCTTTTTGAGTAGAAGAGTGAATTTGTAGTACTGAGTTACTGAGTGACTCAACTTACTGACAGAATCTTTTGCTGAATGTAATTAGCAAGTAGTTAACATTAATTACAGAATAATTCACAATATTTACTGAATGATAAATCTCAGGATTAATGTGTGAAATAGCAGCCTAGACATTGAGGAGTTTAACCCCCCTGCATTTCTCTGTGGTCTATTATAAACAGAGCTGAACTCCAGCAAACGGTTGGTCTGTAACCACAATCTGAGCACAAGCACAAAAAAATCACACCTTCAGACGACGTGGCTTTAACAGCAGTTCACACACAGAGCAGCCTGTCAGGGTCAGCGGTCAGTTTCCTCACTTAGAATAAACAAGATGTAGACACTGATGTGCATACAGATAAAATGTGTGAACTTCTTTCTTTCCAGGACAGAAGGGTCCTGACTTCTTCAGAAAAAAATAAATTAACAGAATTTAAAAAACTGAATAAATAAAAAATGCTGTTCTTTAAAAATTCCATAGCTTTCAGCTCCATTCCTTACTTTCAGTTATTCACAGAAATCTGCAGGGATATTTTACACACCTGCACAGTTCAGTCTTAAAAAGTAGTTACATTTTCTGCTTTTCACAATCCCAATAACAAATTCAGATTCTTCAGTTCAGAAAACCGCATTTCACATCTCACGTCCAGTTTTAGTACTATTTAGTACAATTTGTCTTTTCTTTTAGGTCATTTAACCGTCTCTTATTGTAAAATCCTTAAAATATCATCTTCTAAATCATCAGTAAATGTTCATCTTTGTGTGTTTCAGCAATCGAGTAAAAAGCTCTGGAAAATGTATCACAGATTACTCTGATTATATTTCCACTTGTTCATTTCTTTGCTGATCGTCTGTTTCTGAAACAGGACTCTGACTCTGAGGAGTTTGATTTCACTGCATTACGTTTCTCTGAGAAGATGAAGAGAAGAGCACTAAAGGAGAAAGTTTTCACCCGAGTGAGATTCTTCCCTGTTTCTGACTACAAAGCAGTTCAGTAAAGCTGTATTACACCACAGGAAAGAAGTCTTACTGAGTTAATGTAGTCATGTAGACTCTCTGTGTTCTGCTGATATTTTTATACCATATTTTATGTATGAAAGAGTGTCCAGATATACTCTGTATACAGCTGAATACAGACTTTTTTAAATTTATTTACTTATCTATTTCTTGCCTGCCATGTGAACCATACAGTAAAGGTGAGTAAAGTAACGGTTCTCAGGCAGGACATGAGATGACCTTGGCAAATTCACTGTCTACACTGATTTAATCTATATACAAGTTTTCAACTATAGTTTACAAAATTTGGGGAATTGCCTCAGCTGGTCTTTATACCTTATGGTAGTTGTACTTTGTTTTGTTTTAGATTACAGCATTAAAAACAAGCCAAACTAAAGGTTTTAAATGTGAAAAACATGAATCCTGCTGGACTCTGACTCTGGTGTTTGTTTTATGTTACATCTATCGTGTGTGTTTAATGTGCATAGGTAATCAGCTCAAGCTTTCTGATGCATCGTAGTAGACATGTTGCATTCACCAATGATTAAAACTGAATACTTGGATAAAAATTGACCAAACTGGCAACACCTTTAGACTCATTTAAGTGCCCTGAGAAATATCTGCTCATTTTAATTTGCTCCATCAATGTATGCATGACATCATCCATGATGTCAGTCATTCACTGAAAGGGGTCAAGCTATTTAGATGCTCTAGTTATAACCTGATAAGATACAGAGGTCAGAATTTAGAGGGCTGTCACTGACAGAGTGAGTGTCCAGGCCTCTCTCTAAAAGCTGTGCAGTCTTTGATGCCCTGTACTGACAACAGCCTCTCAGTGCCATTAAAAAGGGATGCTGAGCCAGATCTGGGTTTAGAGCCCACTGCCCTGGTCCTGGATATTGGTCAGCTTTCTTCAGCTAAACAGACTCACTGATACAGCAACACACACACAGGCCTACTGTGTATAAGTGAGTGGTGTGTGTGTGTGTGTGTGTGTGTGTGTGTGTGTGTGTGTGTGTGTGTTTGTGAGATGTCTTATAGATGATAATCTGGGGATTTTGCTTGATAATGGGTGGTACTTGCTCTGAAAGGTTTGAAAACCAAAGCTGTAAATCTTATTTTTTTATTCTAAGTATGTTTTCCCACTGTGGGGCTGAGGTGACCAGCTGTGGCCACCAGAGGGAGACAGAGACCCCCCTTTATAGCAATCAGGACGAGTAGCATGACCTGTGGTCAGCCTGCTTGAAGAAAAGGCCCCCACTATTCCAGTGGCAGTATATATGTGGGGAACAGATGAGGTCAGTCACATCCACTTCCTGTGTGGTGGATAACAGGAACGCATGAGACTGTGCAGACGCCTTAATGACACACATGTCCAGCAGGCTGTTCAGATCACCGCACAGTTTGCAGGAGCTGCACACAATTTTTGAACATGTTGAAGGAACAAAAACATCACAACTATTCAGCGCCATAGTGCACTTTCACCATAACATCACTTTCAGTTACTAGTTCCTAATTATAATCATTATAAAAAAGAATAAATATTATTTACACTGTTTAAAATGACTGTCATTCATATTATTATTATCATTGATCAGTGAATAAATAAATAAATACATAGCTAATAAAAATTGCAAGCAAACAATAGACAAAAAGATTTAGAAAAAAACAGAAGTTATAAAAATCTTATAATCAGTCTAAAATAAAGCTGTGGTTGCTCTTCAGGCCTTTAGAGATTATGACTGATAACTTGAAACTGAATTCATGCTCCACCTGTTTATCTAAGTTTAAAAACTTCTGTTAATAGTGTTCGATTTATTTGTTGACTTTGACATATCGAAAAAAGAAATGCCATAGCTATTCACAAGTCAATGTTTTGTTATTTATTAGGTTTTTCAACGTGTTTAATTGAGCAAATAAACAGTAATTGTTTATTAAAGTGTGCAGAAGTGTGTTCTCTGTAGAAAATCAACATTGTGATATTTACTTATTATTATTTTTACTTTACAAAGTATGACTTTTAGCAGCCAAAGTTTACAAAGTACGACTTTTTGCTTGCTGAATATAAATATAATCTTCTTATGATTAATTTGGTTCTAAATAGGTAACCGGACCTGTTGACACAGAGAAAGCTCTAATTCTTCAAGAGGGCACGTTTTAGTGTTTTTTGAAAGATGAGGTTGTTTAATTGTTTAAACCATCTTACAATGTCTAGACAACATACATTTTACATGAAAAAATATATTAAATCATTTTTTTCACTTATTCTTTGAGGTCACAGGGCAGAGTTTTCAGCTTCTTACTGAGACTTGTTTTCTCCCCTTGGTAATGTAGAGTAAAAAGATGTGTGTGTTCATGGGCTTGTTTGTGCTCCACTGTAAGCACACTAGCACAGTGAGGAGTTTGTCATTATATCAAACCACACCACTCTTTTTTTTCCACACCGATTTTCCAAGTGTGGCTCAGAGGACTCTTGGGGTGACGGTCTGATGCAGCCTGGCCGCTTCAGAGACCTGATTGAAGTGATATCACAGCCTGGACTGGCTGCTTGATTGACAGGTCACTGCAGCTGTGGGGCTGCCTGGACTGGTAGTGTTTGTCTGCATGAGCAGTACTACAGCAGTGCTAGAAGGCCTCTCAGGTTGGCTGCCTCAGCGGCGCTACATCACACCTACTTGGCTGCCTGTGCCAGCCACCTGGGTGATGCTGCATTGCACCTATGGGGCTGCCTGGACTGACGGTGTTTGGCTGCGGGAATATTCTAGCTCTTTGTAGCTAAGGACATTTTTGGTCTTTGAGGCTTTTGTCCTCCTGTGTGATGCATCGTAGTTGCAGGGCTAAGGACTCTGTCCATGCCAATGAAATGACTGTATACCATGGTCAGAGAAACCCCCACCCCCGCTACCTGTGGGTACCATGAAGTTGTGTGTGTGTGTGTGTGTGTGTGTGTGTGTGGGTGTGTGTTCTGTGTTGTGTATTTAGGTATTGCTGATTACGCATTTTGTTACTTTCTGATTGGGAAGCGTCTTGATCATGGGAAAGGCTCTATATAAATAAAAGTGATGATAATGATAATAAAGATATTTCATGATGAACTGATTGATATAAAAGTTGCCTGATATTTTTTTTCTGTCTCTTATAAAGTTACTGCTTTAGAGATAAAGGGTTTTGTTCAGACAACAACCATATCATTCCTGTTTCAATCTCCCACCATAGTATACATCTGTCTTTTATATTAGTACTGAATTACTGTCAGTATATTTCATAAACCTTATCATAATGATGAGCAGCAACATGATAGCGAGTTTGGTTTAGTGGTTTTATTTCTCATGTTCATAAATGCCTGGCTGGTGAAATTTGCCTGGTACTGGACCTTTTTTATTTATTAATGGCATTATTTTTAATACCATATAATGTATTAAATATTTTATCTCAGGTTTTCTAGTTTTTGGCTTTGCCATCTATACAAGGTGACATTACAATATATATTAAGTAAAATATTAGTTATTTAGTTATTAAGCACTTAATGAAGATTTAAATAAATAAAATAGAACAAATAGAAAACAAAATGAATTGCAATCTAAGGCCAACCCTTACTCAAACAAAGGGAGACTGAATAAAAGAAAATGGCCATATGTTCTTTTACAATATATGAGAAATACATTGTCTACAAGGATGGAAGTAGTTGAAGGGAAGTAAATCTCTATCAGCACAACTGAAAACCAAAATAATCCTACATTCTTTATTCTACAATGAAAACCTTCACAGGCAGATATTCTGAGCTGCTCATATATGACGGCTTCTCTATAGCGAGCTTATGGCAGCTGCTGTTAAATATAAGACTATGACAACCAAAACTATTGATAAGAGCTCAAACAGAGCCCAGAGTACTTTTTATGGCCAAACAGATCAAGTCAAGCAGACAGAAAGACCCATGTGACTTTTACCAGCCAATGAGCTTCAGTATAAGACCCCAGGCTGCTAATGCAGTTTGGTGCTTTGGTTCCATTCTTGCCTACATATTTGCCTTCAGGTTATAGCTGTTGCTTTTCCAATGATGGCTCAAGCTGCGATTATCATCTTACTTCTCTACAAGATATGTAAGTTTCATAAAGTTCAACAATAAAAAATATCTTTGTATTTATTATTGTTAATTCTGCTTGTTTTAAAATTAATCCACATTTTTTGAATTGACTGAAAGTAAACTTTGTTTTACAGACTCTGTTCCAGCAGTGAGAAATTCAGAGCCAGTAGTTATCTCAGCTGAGCCTGGTAAAGAGGTCACTATCACCTGCACATTTGTAGATGACTCTAGTGCAGATGTTAGGATTTGGTACAAACAAAGACTGGAGCACGTTCCACTGGAAGTGGGATCAAAGTTTAAAGATAAGGACCCAGTAATGTCACCACATTTCAAACAAACAAGATTTAAAATAGACAGAATAGCGAATGGCATTTCTCTCAGGATTGAACATGTTACTAAAGAAGATGAAGGAATGTACTTCTGTGGGTTGGACAGACGGAATGTGATGGACTTTTCTACTGCTACATTCTTGGCTGTAACAGGTGATATAATTGATTTATTGTTGTCAGTGTTGCTTTTATGTAAAATGTCTTTTTAATAAGTCATATTAATGCTTTGAGAATATTTAAAATCATATGAAGCCAATATTAAATACATTGCTGGTATTGATAGTAGAAAATTTCTACACTGTCTTTATTATGCTTTCCAGGACAGTCAGACATATCAGTGCTCCAAACTCCAGTACGGGGGTTAGTTTCTTCAGGAGACTCGGTCACTCTGCAGTGCACAGTCATCTCTGAGATCAGAGCAGCAGATCTCCGAGTGCTCTGGTTCAGAGCTGCTGCAGGACAATCCTTTCCTGAAATCATTTACACTCATCAGAACAGCAGCAGCCGTCAGTGTGAGATCAGCTCTTCTACAAGCTGCTCTCTGTATGAGTTCTCTCAGAACATCCTCGACCAGCACCATACTGGAACTTACTACTGTGCTGTGGCTGCTTGTGGGAAGATCATTTTTGGGAATGGAACATCAGTAGAACTGAGTGAGTCTGTTTTGGTCTTATATATATTATATAAATATGGTGGCTCAAATAATTTGTCAAACTAAGTGGTATTTCGATTAAACTTTTAAAAGGCGGCCTCTGAAAATTAGATTATTGTTTGTGCAGTTTCAGCAGGTTTATGTTTAAAATGCCTTTGTACACTTCTGAGTCCATGATCCCATCAATGAACACAGCCTTGTTGAAATTCTTCTTTAGGCTTTTGCCACATTATATATATATATATATATATATATATATATATATATATATATATATATATATATATATACATGCTAAAAGTGGCTTACTCTGAAACAAAAATCACTTTGCTTAACAGTTTATGAAGTAACCTAAAGAACTTCAGATGTGTCCAAACATTGTGTGTATATATATATATGGGTGTAAAAGAGTTCCTGGAAAACACATATTGCACATATGGGCAAATGCTCTTTTGTTTTGAACAGCCACTTCAACAGGCAGCAGGAATTTCCAGCCCCAGGGGTTGCAGTAGTTAGTTGCAAAGGCCAGTCCTCTCAGACACAGTTTACACCCAGCAACATAACATCTGATAACATCATCGACTTCAGCTACCTTGCTGCTGGTCTTCAGTTGCATTAAGGGCTTCGTATGTCTTCAATGTGGGGTGATGCAACTATAATTTATTATCATCCACCTCTAATTCTTCAGTGATATGAAGATAAAGCCAGCTATCCACCAGCTTCTTGTTCGAATTTTCCTGTTCCACCTTACATGGTGCAGCAGTTCTGACACTTGAGCTGTCAGGATGTAACTGCTGCCATTTAAGGTATTTTAGGAAATTTAGCTAGCCAGCTACCAAGACATCAGCATACTATTAGCGAATTTCTACGCTTGTTTTAAAGAATAAGATTATATTACACTGTAATGACATAAACAAAGTTAATACAATGGTTATCAAAATTTTTGCAGCAGAGAAAATACTGACATTCGTGGGTTTCTTTGGCCACTTGTGCAGGCATCTTGGCGGTTTTCTGTTTTGTTTTTTCTCATAACACTTTATTTGGAGTGTCCCTCTATAAAACCTCCATTTCACCCCACCCCTCTATCTCAACAAAAATCAGGACACTTTACTCCAAGGCATGAATGGAGGGTAGGGGCAAAGGGTGAAATGGGATTGGGTCTAACAGTCTAAACCAGGACCATTGGTGCCCCTCAAGAGTAACTTGGCCACAGCCACTAAGCTCTTCACGGCAGCACAGCATTTATTTTTAGAAGTTTGAGGCCTTTAAACAAATGTCATTAAACATTAATAGAAATTAAAGCACAAAGCATGAAATTCATTATAAACCTTCACATTGCCTGTTGTTCTTGAAGTTAACGTTCAGAGAAAATCCCAAAGAAAGGTTTGAATCAGGTGTAAAACTATATCATTGTATCCATAAAGCTATCATTTATTCCTGATCTCTGTTTTGTAGGTCATCAGCCTGTTCTAGTTGTTACCCTGGGAGTGGCGCTGGTCTTGTTCTTAATCTGGAATATCACTCTAATCTACTGGAGCTGGAGGAGAGAGAGCCGCAGTGGTGAGTTTATTCAGATACTATATATTCATTACCCTAAAGATACAATTTAAAAAATATTTTATTTCATTGCATTTCAAGGCAACACATTTTAGTCTGACACACTTTCCCAAAGACACTTTAAGACCAGATGCATTACCATCATTTCACCATTGTGAGTGCACTGAAGTGTCAGAACAGTGGTTTAGAAAGCATCTTTTGTGAGAAACAGTCAGATTTGTTCAGTCACTTCCATTCATGAACAGCAGATCAGATCATTAACAGATCAGTACCATGAGACATTAAAGATTCTTGCACATGAACGGGGAACCGTCTATATTTCACCTCTTCTTTAGTAACCTATCGCACACTGTAGACAAACACAGCCCTGATTAGATCCCATGTCCACATACATGCTGGTTTATTAAGGTAAATTTTACCACTGTTTCTAAACATATTTAAAATTGTTTGCTCAAAATGTTATCCGATTGTCAGTTGACTTACAATTACTAACTGATGCCTGATAATCAATAGAAAATGCATTTTTCCAGGCTGCTGAAGTTAAGAAGTAGCAAAGGTAAAATACAGATGTATTATTTCTTGGTTATTTTTATCAAAAAAGATAAATTGTGCAATAACACAGCAAACAGGCCCAAGATACTAGAATCAATTACAATCCTTGGGCTGTAGGCCTACTTTACTGTAAAACACACTTTCTGAATGAGTTTGCTATGACTCTGTTATGCTCATAAATATAAACTTCTCTATAATTTGTCAGAATAGCATATACCTTTCACACCAGCTTCTTTAAATGACTTGTTAATCTTTAACTTTCAGGAAACCCAACTGTGGTCGTTCTTAATAAGGTAGTTATTTTAGTTTAGGTGCCTGTGACCAGTATGCAGCTACACAGCCTCAATATCAGCAGCATGAGATGCACTTTATGTTTGGACACATGCTTCCTTTAACCATCACTTTCACTTTCAGTGCCTTTATTTCTCTCATGAGATCCTTTGTCACTCTTCAGACCACAGTCAATAGGTACTCACCACTGCTGACCGGGAGCACTGAGGTTATCATGCCAGGTCATTTCTCACACGTCCCGTCGACTACAAGAAGCAACTATTTTCTCGTCTTCTCTTATGTCTAATACCTTGACATGTGCTGTTGTTGCAAGATAACCAACATTATCCACTTAATCTGTCATAATGTTTTGGCTCATCAGTGTAGATCTTACTTTTGCAAAGTTTTATAGTCATCTGTAAAAAAGAAGAAAAAAATACAGACCACTATCATAAAGATGTTGTCAGAACAAAACCTCTTATCTCCAAAATGGTAACTTTACAGGAGAAGGAAAAAACATAGTTTACTTTCAATGTAAGTCAATGGAACCAGACATTTTTCCAAATTATTTTTGGCCATTTAGTTTGGTCTATTCATCATAAAATTTACACACAATGTAAAGGCCAAGAGGAATTTTCAAATTCTGTCAAAAACTGAAAAATGACAAAAGTGGAGATACAAGGTTTTGTTCCAACAGAAATGAGAATTAACATTTATAATGCCTCCTAATGTAGTTGCCCATTTCAGTAATAACTGTTTCCCCTTTATTCTCTCTGAAATAGGAGAATAATTTCGAGGGCTACTATTTCAATCTTGAAGATGAAGAAAAAGGGACACAAGGAGAACATTTTCACCCCAAGTGAGGTCCTTCCCTGCTACAGACCAATTCAGAAAGACAACATTGCTGAGAAAACAGGAAAAATAATAAGAAAATGAAAAAATGTCCTACTGAATTAAAGGTGCTGATGTGATGTGTCAGTGTTCTCTGGATGTTTTTAATAGCATGAAGAGGGTGTTAAATGTACCAATTGATGTTAAATCTAAAGCAGATAAAATATGTCATTCTTAGATCCTTTATATTATAAGCTAATAATTTAATGTTGCATAATTATTTGGTATCCAGTGATGATTCTTAACATTTGTGGACTACTGTTTTCCTCTGAGCTGTAAAGTTGTAGGCTTCCTATAAACAGCACTTTCTGAGGTTCCTCTGTGTTCTGTGCATCATGCTTTCACAGTCATGAACTGAACTATTAATACATATGGAAATATTACATTAAATACATTTAATTCTTTATTCAAAGTCCTATTCTGATGTATTTTGATGTGATGTGAATCTGTTGGAAATATGAAATTTGCCATTTGCTCCTTTTTGTCGTGTGTTTATGTTTTTACTCTCTGACTATGAAACTGACTCATATTAAAGTCATCATACAAATGCATCCCGTTTCTCTGAGTTACTACTTTTATAAACCAAATAAAACACCAACACAAGTGAAATGCTTACACCTGTCTGTGCATCATGCTGTCACATTCAGGAACTTATATATCATTTGAAAACATAGCATTAAAGGTCATTCATTCTTTATTCAAAGTCTTATTTTAATGTGAAGTAGTCAAAATATTGTACCTAGAAATATTTTACCTAGAATTTAAAAAGAGAAGTTTAAAGAAATTGTAAATATTTAAAATGTTTACATAGAATATTTAGCTATTTTCTTCTTTTATTTTGTTGTGGTTTCTTAGAAAAAAACAATGCTGGGAGCTATTTACTTCCAATACAGTAGATCATTTTAAATGAGGAAATATGCAAAACTTCTAATATTTGTTGTACAGTATTTGGAATTCCTTCAGTGCTGTTCTTTACTGAGTGGATGCCTTTTAAGTAATTTCTCAAATATAACTAACTGCTGTGATCCTGCAGGCTGAATGGTGCAGTTCCAACAGTCCAACTCTAGATGTCTCTAAAACACACACACACACACACACACACACACACACACACACACACACACACACACATTTTTTAAGTTGCTTAAAAAGGGGGGTGCTGGAGCCTATCCCAGCGATCATTGGGCAGAGTCTCTAAAACCAAAGAAACTAAAATTCTTTGATAGTTCTCTGTAAAATCTCAATCTGTCTTTAAGTAACAGTCATAGGAATTTCTATAATATCTATCTCTAATAGGTGTAACCAAACTTGAAGTCCATGAGAGATTATTTTAAGTCTAACCCTGGTCTTAACCTCAACACTTACAGCTACTCCTAAAACAAGCCCTGTAGATCATATATAGGGGACCATCAAAATAAAGCATGACCCAAAGAAATTTGTTGTTGTCTTTTGTAAAGAAGATGAGGCTCTAGTGGCCCTGATCATCAATAATTAGGAAATGAAAACTGTAAACAGCTTCAGGTTTCTCTAAAACTGGAGGGTGAATTAATCTTCATCTGTTTTTCAAATAACTGTAATTTGCTAACTGTTGCTGAAAACACTGAAACAAACAAACTTTCTCTCTCTCGGCCACTGAAGTTGGTATCATGATGAATTGTAAATGATAAACTGAATTAAAGACCTTTGTCTTCAGGAAATGTGGCCTTCTAACCTTGTGCCAAGAGCAGTTTCTGTGCTGTGGTGTATCAGTCATATTAAGAGATGTGGTGCTCTTCACTGGCTGGCTGAATAAATGGTCTCGTGTTAATCTGGAGAACAACATTTTGGTTCTGTACGACACAAGTAATGAAATGATTCTGTCCTGAGTCACTCAAGGACAGTTGTAGATTCAGACCAGAGATGGTATCCAATGATGATTCTTAAAATATCTGGACTGCTGTTTAAAGAAATTTCATTCTTTATTCAAAGTCTTGTTTTGATGTGATTTGATGTGATTCAATGAAAATCTCTGTTGGATTATGTAATGGGCCATTAGCTCCTTTTTTGCCTTGTGTTTTTTTTTTTTACTCTGTGACTTTTATACTGCTTTGTTGACCCGATTTGACTTGTATCACAATTAATTAATCTTGCCAGCGCATCCTCTTTCTCTGAGTTAATACATTTATAAATTGTTTATAATTCTTCTGTAGTGTGTACTGGAAAGCCTCAATAAAACCAAAATCAGTGGAGTGGAAATATTCCTATCGAATACCTTGAAAAACATACAAAGACATTCATGAACATATCCAGCCTAGATTGATATCCTCTAACATTGCTTAATGGTATAAATTATTTTATTACTATTCTCAGTTTATATCAATGAGTAGCTGCTCCAGGAGCAGAATACTCCACTGATATATAGTGTCCTTTATCCTACATTTACATTTATGGCATTTGGCTGACGCTCTTATCCAGAGCGACTTACAGTTTGATCATTTTTACACAGGTAGGCCAAGGTGGTGTTAGGAGTCTTGCCCAAGGACCCTTATTGGTATAGTGTAGGGTGCTTGCCCGGGTGGGGAATTGAACCCCAGTCTACAGTGTAGAAGGCAAAGGTGTTAACCACCACCAGGTTTAGAGAGATACAAGTAAAAAAGACAACACTATTAGCATTAGCTGAGTTAACAGACCATTTTTCTGTTCTTCTAAAAAGACTGGCTGCCTGTGTTCTTTTCAAGCCATATCTTCTTAGGCTTTATTTTCTCAATGTGGCCTTGATTTTAATATAGTGAGAATGCTGAGTGGAGAACCTGAATAGTGCTCAAAGTCACAGAGTGCCAGTGCACAACAACGCCAAATGTCAACACTGGTGCGCCAACCTTCGTTAAAAACAATATTGTGCTACATCCAAACATTGCATGTTATTTCAACTGTTTGAAATTATGGGAGAAATCTCAGTGGTTTCTTAGCTGTCACAGTTTAAAACTCAAAATGCTCAAATTTCTGTTTAGCTCAGTTTTAGTCAGTAACATCAAAAAGAAAGCAGCACTAGCCTTCAGTTGTTCTCAACACTTTACTGAACTATGATCATTAGTTGACTTTTGCCATTACAAGTATTAATAGTCTTTGTTTTCTTTATTATCATTATATTTATCTTTACTGCAGTATTTTGCTAAAATATAATAACTTGCAGACCCAGAATTTCAGTGACACAATGGAAATAAAAGAAATGCTATTGTAATAGGCAACAGAACTGAACCTCTATACCAATTCTGTTATATTATTATTATTATCATTAGTATTATTATTCCTGTAATTAATATTATTGAATTTTTGCATTTTAAAACTGACACATAAAATATGAGATATCAATATGACAAGAAAACTGTCTCCTAAACCGCCCCCGCCCCACTCCCGATAAAATTAAAAATGGTAAGCATAAACATGATCACACACAAATATTTTAAATGTCATTAAATGGGACTCATAAAATAAGTTTGTCATTCCTTATTATTCATATTATTCATCATGTTAAAACAAAATTCTCTGTAGTGATATGAATATGAAGTAAACAAATATACCTCCATAAAGCGTATTGTTGTTTGATTGATATTGTGTGTACTGCCTCTAATAGAGTTCTCTATTACAGCACTGATCTCATTCATTCAGTCAGTCTGAAACAAGACTCTAAAGCTGAAGACTTTAAATTTGCTACTTTAAATTACAGAAGACGACTGAAGGAGAATGTTTTCACTCACTTTCAGTGACATTCTTTCCTGTTTCTGACTTCAGACCAATTCAGAAAGAAAGTATTGCTCTCAATATTGAGAAAATAAGAAAATAAGTCATACTGAGTTGAAGGCGCTGATGTAAGGTACCAGTATTCTCTGGATATTTCTTGTTTTAAGGGAGGATATTTCTCTTCTTTAAGGTTTTTATCAGCAGATAAAACCCAGCTGAACAGTGTAAAAAGAACTCAAATTGTATCAAATGTGAAATGAAAATATATTTCTTGTTGGATCTTTTATGTCACAAGCTAATTTGTATAATCATCTAGCATTTAGTAATATTACATTTTTTTGATGTCTGCTTCTTCTCTGGGATGTAAGGTTGAAGGCTTACTGTAGGCTGTGTCATGATGTTTATAGATCATGCTGTCATGATCATAAATTTAAAATTGCCATAATAAAATATCTGAAATTCCATTCTTCTTTATTTTGTTGTAGAATAGATCATTTTAAATGAGGAAATATGCAAATTTGGGCAATTTCTCTATTACAACTTACTGCTAGAATTCTGACGTGTCATCAGTGATGTGGGATTTGCTCTGGTGAGGTGTGAACTGGGTTTGATGATTTTTTTCATGTGGAAAAATATTTGCTGCAGTATCAACTGATTTGATGTCGGTCCCTGTCTGGAGAAGAAAATAACTAACTTGACTCATCATCAGTCTTCTGCAGATTACAACTTGGGCTTAGGTAAGGCCTTTGTCCCACCTCAAGAAGTCTCTCTGTCTGTCCTCATAAGAACAACAGATTAAATACTAGAGAGATCTTGACTTGGACACATCCTAACAGACACTAAAAGGCAGGAGGTGAAGCTGGATCTAGTAAATTTGGGTGATTTCTTGTGTTGCTACTATGTTTGCTGCAGGGTCTTGATGAGGCCCCAGTTGATAACGGATCAGTTGTGCTAGGAAGTGATGATGTCTGTGAGGCCATCCAGTAAGATAGGGACTAGAAACAGTGAAGATCCATTTATTAAGAATTTCTGCAAAATAAATTGTATAATATCATGTATAATAGTTACAGTGTGATTGATCCTTTGATGCCACAGTCATCTGTTGCCAAAAATTCAAGAGAGTATAAATAGCCTCATTCTCTGTGGGTGGGTAGGAAGCCCCTCGCTCTTTTCCTTTACTCAGCAGGATGGTAACGTGGCATCTGTTTGCTGATATTGAGCTCCCAACACACTGCGCTGTCTGATGACGTTGCATTATCAGCAGTTAAGTACATTGAAGTTATAGTAACTGGCTTCATAGACCTCTTCACAACCACATATTAGCCGTCACTCTTCCAGGTTAGAACCTATCAAATCTAACTGAGACCCTTAGACATCATCACACTCTGGTCATCCTTTCTGGTGATGTTCTGTCAAGCATGTAATTCACATTTTTGTGGGCTTTTACCTTCCAGCTTATCTTCAGTGAGTGTAATGCTATTAAAGAGAACTTGTTTTAAGAGTCTATTGAACTTTTATGTTTTTTATGACTTTTACAAGAATGCTCTATTATCTATTATAGTTTTTTGCTGCTTTTATTAAAGAGAGTTTCTACATAATCTGCTATATTAAAGTATAATAGAACTGATAAAAATGATCACATTTTGTTTATATGACAATAAGTACTTATAATAACACTTAAATAGTTTTGACAGGAGGAGCCTTCAGGTGGTCAAATGCGCATTAAACAAGCAGTCAGAAAAAAAAGGCTGTGACTATTTCCAGCCAATGAGGTTACAGTCACGTGCTCTGCAAGCTACGTTGGTGATTTTGTCATTTGCTTCTCCTAAGACGTACCTCAGTGCTTCAGTGGAGATCTGTCTTTTTTGGGTAATGGCTCTGATATGGATTCTCATCTTATTTCTCTACATAACAGGTACGTTTAACAGCTCTTGAGAAGAAAGGTTTTTGGTCATCAATTACTATTAACTTTAGGTATTATTATTATTATTATTATTATTATTAACTGTGCTGATAAAATATCACCAGTTGAGCTCTAGTCTAATCCTGTCTTATAGATCCTGTTCAAGCTGTGGGACTTTCTGAGGCGTCATTTGTCTCAGCTGAGTCTGGTAAAACTGTGACTCTACACTGTAAATTTGTGGAAAGGTCCGGTCAAAGCGTTAAGAGTTGGGTTTGGTACAAACAAGGAGCTGGACAGGAACCGCAGGAAGTGGCAGTGAAGTTACCCGAAAAAAGAGCAACTACTTCATTAAACAGATTGAAAATAATCCAGAATTTTAATCTGACTATTGAGCAAACTGAGAAAACTGATGAAGGAATGTACTTCTGTGGTGTAGGAGTCGGGAACACCATTACATTCTCTAAAGGCACATTCTTAGCCGTGACAGGTAATAAATGACCATTTTACATTTAATTACCATATAAACTCATATGCTTGTCTGAGAAAAGTACACATATGCAATAAGATCTTACAATGTCTTTATTATATTGACCAGATAAACCTCAGTTAAACATATCAGTGCTCCAAACTGCAGTACGGTGGTCAGTTTCTCCAGGAGAGTCGGTCACTCTGCAGTGCACAGTCCTCTCTGAGATCAGAGCAGCAGATCTCCGAGTGCTCTGGTTCAGAGCTGCTGCAGGACAATCCTTTCCTGAAATCATTTACACTCATCAGAACAGCAGCAGCCGTCAGTGTGAGATCAGCTCTTCTACAAACAGCTCTGTGTATAACTTCTCCAAGAACATCCTCGACCACCACCATACTGGAACTTATTACTGCGCTGTGGAAGCTTGTGGGAAGATCATTGTTGGGAATGGAGCATCAGTACATTTTCGTAAGCAATATTTAAGAAGATTAAATCTATCGGTCATTAATCATTTGTATAATGGCATAACAGAACTGACAGTATTCTCCAGCTGGATTGAATGCATATATGCTGTGCCCATTATTAAACAGTCTTTAGACACCTGAGAAAATGTAAAAAGTAGATCATCAGATCTACGTAAAAAATACTTCATGTGGTAACAAGTAAATAAACTAGTGTTATTCAACTTAAAAACTATGCTGTTTGAAAGATTCTGTGATTTATTCAGGTTGAATGAAATAAATGTATTTGTTCCCAAACGTAATTTTTTTAAGCAGATATGACGAGTCACTTTTTATAGTGTTCACTCAAACAGTAAAACTTTGATCACATCATATTTCTTCATTCATATTTTATAATCCATTATGCTGTACCTCAGAGTGGGATAGAGCTGAGAAACTATATTTCTATGAATGTATGAATTAAAATTTGAAATATGAGGCCAAAAATATACTTGAATGAAAGTAAATTATTGACATTTCAACATTTTCTAGTGTATAAAAGTAATGAAATGAAATGTAATGAACTCAAATATGCAGCAACTCAACTGACCGATGAGAAAAATGGTGTTTCCATGAAAATACGTAATTCAATTAAAATGCACTTTAAATAATACCTGAATAAATATAGAATATCTTTGAGCTCAACTATCCCAAAATAGTGTTTTCTCATGGTTTGAACTTTTGTGAACAGAAGTATACAGGATTATTTATTTATTTATTTTTAGAAAGTCCCGTTGTGCTTTGTCTGGGAGCAGCTTTGGGAGTGTGTGTGGTTGTGATCTCTGCTCAAGCCTTTATAATCATTACAAGGAGAAGCAGTGACCGCTGCAGTGGTGAGTGGAGGAGTTTACGCTCTTTTCTTTACATTTATCCCAGTGTTAAGTTCAGCTGTTTCCCTTACTGAGGAAAAACACCATATGATAAAATGATACAGAAAGCATTTATGCAAAAAAGAAAGAAAGAACAGTTTTTATGCATTAAATATCACTGCAGTTGGAAGAAAATTTTTCAGTCTTTGACTTTTTAATTTTTTTTTTTAAATGCCTGTTGTTCTTCACATTGTGCGCAAAATTCAGTAAGACAGTGTCAAAAGAAACATCCCAAAATAACTTGGAAAAAAGTCTGGTTCCTTAGACTTACATTAAAAGTAAAGAATGTTTTTTTCTTTTTACTGTAAAGTTATCATTCTAGAGTTACAAGGTGTTCTTCCAACAATAGTGATATGCTTGTGTGACTGTACATGGAAATGTGGTGAATGTGATGAAAATATCGTCTTGGCAAAAGTAATGTTGCCTGATCCGATCATGATCCTGTATATTCTTTATCCACCACAGGGAGAAAACAACAAGGTTCATCAGCAGAGAACACAACCAGTCAGGTAACACCTGTGATCTGTACCACTTTCAGAAGATGCTGATACTGTTTAACCCACACAGAACTTACTTAACCTTCTGTGTTCTTCCTCACAGACTGCTGAGAGTCTGAATTACGCTCCCATCCATTTCAAAGAGAACAAAGCCAAACCTGGACGAGTGAAGAGAGAACAGCCTGAAGACATTGTTTACTCTCAAGTGAGAAGCTCTAATGCTAAAGCTCATCGATCTCATCGCTAGATCTCTTTCCTGTAGTGAGCAGTAGTGAAGTTTGGGGATGTTTTTATTCTACTGGGATATTCAGAGCTGCACATGATCTCCAGGTTAGTTTAGTGATGTGTGTTATGGTTTCTCTTGATTTTAGACTGGTGTGTGCAGGTGTGGATTGTTTAGGTCCCCATTTTGCTCAGAATATTTTGACAGTGAGTGTGGTTACTATCATCTTTCACCTGTAACAGACACGCATGAGTTTAGGCTGATGGCATCTGATATAGTGTGATGTAATTTTTGAGGCTTTCTGAAGGTTTAACAGAAAAGTCATTTCAGATCGTGAAGTCAGTTTTCCCATAATTCATTTATGCATCACTGCTCTTTTATTGAACACTTATTAATTTCCCTTGTGTGTGTACTTCTTTACGTACAATATTTTGGGAAAATAGCTAGCTGTCTACATAGTAAGCTGAATTTGAATTACATCAGTCCTGAAGCCGAACGAGAATACAAGATTTTTTTCTGATTATATGTCTGCATGATTTCTAAATATAACTAGCATTATAACGGAGATGTTTCATAAATGTAGAGCCACAATATTAATCAAATAAAAAAAATTGAGAGTATCTCAATTTTTATATTTTCAAGACAAAATAAAACCACAGGCAGGTTTCAACCTGGTAATTTGTCCATTTCATTGTCTTATTGTGTTGCATCTATTTCAATACAATCAATACATGATATAGTATAGCTACAGGTTTTATCAAGCTGACACATGTATAAGAATATATTTCACATTACAGTTCCTTCTTATTAATGTAATTGCAACTGAACAAATGCTGGCAATATTACAAATGGAATGCACTTAATTTTCATTTTTATAGTTACCTTTAATCTAACTTTACATGGGAGGGTAAAAAAGTGTTACAATTTAATGTCAGTTAATGTAAAGAAATATTATTTTATTCCAAGTAAGTTTTGAGCATTTGTTCTACTCACCTAAAAATTAAGATGAAATGTTATTATTTTTTGTATTTGTAAATTTTCTTGTTTCATGCACATTGACCTTGTATTCAAAAGGTTAAGAAAATATCTGGTGAAATTCAGTTCATTCCAAACAATGTTAGGGTTGGCTTTAAGGCCAAGTGTGGAAATAAAGGTGAATTTAATAGACATTAAATTACATTTACAAAGAATGTAAATGTATAATCCAAATAAAAAGTTGTTCAAAATGAATTTGGGACTAAAGGAGACCCTCTAGAGTGAGAAGCTCTAATGCTGCTTCTCCTCATACATATCGCTAAATCTCTTTTCTTTCATGAGCAGAAGTTTGGGGACGTTTTCATGTTTCTGGATCATTCAGTGATGTAGTTGAGCTCCACTTCAGCTTTAAGATCTTTAAAGCTTTATTCTGTTGTTTATATGGTTTATATATGCTAGATATATTATGTTTCTGCTCAAACCTACCAGAATCTATTCTAAAGTGCTGCAAAGTCCTCACTGTTCTGTGTTTAAACTGAAAAATTGTCCAGTTCGAGTTCTCTGTTAGAGCAGTGTGAGTGTAGTGTTAATGATCTTTTACATGTTTTCACACTTTTTTCTGTTGAACGAGTTCAGACTGATGGTGTCTGATATGATGAAGCCTTCTTGGAACGTGTGGCTGTGAAGAGAAGTTTCTTTCTTCTTTTTTTAAAGTCACATCACACTTCAGCCACTTGCAGAACTGAAACTTGTTTTGACAGTTGACAATATTTGTTTCTCTGAATTTATATGGAAAAATGAAAACTAATTATAGTCTGGATGGGAGTTTCTTTAATGCAGTTCTTTAATGTTTTTGTAAACATATTTTGGTACATGAACTATATAATCCATGAGCTAATATTCTTATAATTCTGCTACAGTTTTTAATAAAGGCATAAGAATTTACTTCAATTGTTGGACTTTTTTTTCACTTTTCCTGAAACTGAAAAACCAAAAACGATCTGTGCTGTGCATGAAAGTGAAGTCTGTGCTTCTTTATTAACTGATTCATAAAACAAAGTCGAGAATCATGTCATTTTCACAGATATAGAAAAATTACAATTCAATAGTTTACTACCCTTCTTGTGTAAAAATATTTGACATTAGCAACTGAACTAATGAAAAAAATATTATATGCATGTATGATTGTTGCTATCTGACAGTGAAAATGAGCTTTTAAAGCATAGGCATCATACTCAATCCACTAAAAATGAAATATCAAATGGAGACATTAATATTTCCTTAAAGAATATTTGTCATTTGTACATGTACCTGAAAAAGTTTGCATTTATGTTTCTTATAAAAATCAGAATTGGGGTATCAAAATCTAAATGACAGTGTAACAATATATACAGACATACTTTGACTGCATCAATGAATTAAAAGAAAAAAGGCATCAATAAAATGATATGTTTGGATGCAGTGAGGCCTTTAAAATAAACAGGTATTCTTTCTATTGCCGACTGCAATACATTTGAAAATCATATCGGTTTCATATTTCTTATATATAAGAAGTGTGTATATAAGAAGACCATTTAAATATACACATAAAGTTAATAATCTCTTCTCATGCCTAACTTAACTTTATAAGAGAAAACTATAGACAGGCATCTTTCAAAAGAAAAAGAGAGTGTGTGTGTGTGTGTGTGTGTGTGTGTGTGTGTGTGTGTGTGTGTGTGTGTGTGTGTGTGTGTGTTGGCTGGTTGGTTGTGTAGTTGTATTTAAACACCCCACAGAGATTCTCTGCAGAGACAAAATATTAATATTGTAAATTTTAATCAATTTTGATTAATTTGTAATTACTAAATATTGTTATAGCAGGCCGGGGCGTGACGACTACAGGCTATTAATGAAACTGACAGAAAGAACCATGTGACCTTTTTCAGCCAATGATGTTTGACTAATGAAACTAGAGAGCGAATACAGTTCAGCGCTTCAGTCAGTTATTTCCTTTCAGATTTCACATGTTTGTAGATGATGTCTCTACACAGGATTGGACTTATCATTTTATATTTCTACAAGATTTGTAAGTTTATCAAATTAACACCAAACATGTCATATGTTGTAAATTCTTTGATACATTCATTCATATTTTTATTAGTTATTTAGACTATTTAAACTTTGTTTTACAGATTCTACTCAAGCAGTGAGAAATTCAGAGCCATTGGTCATTTCAGCTGAGGCTGGTGAAGCGGTCAATCTCACCTGTACATTTGTAGACAACTCTATTAAAGATGTTAGGATGTGGTACAAACAAAGACTGGAGCATGCGCCACTGGAAGTGGGATCACAGATAGAGGGAAAGTCGGCCGTGATTTCAGATCAACTCGACAAATCGAGATTTAAACTCAACAGAATAGCGAGTGGCATTTCTCTCAGTATTGACCGCGTCACTAAAGAAGATGAAGGAATGTACTTCTGTGGAGCGTCTGGAAAGAAAACGCTGGACTTCTCTACTGCTACATTCTTAGCGGTCACAGGTAATGTAATTGATTCATTGTTTTCTTCTGTTTGATTCAGCAGAATATAGGGGACACTTGACTGACTGTCCTTGTATATGAAATATGCTACTTAAATAAACCTGCATCTTCAGAGGACTTGACAGGTAAATTTTCTCTGACCATGCATTATAAATCATAACATCCATTTTCTGAGGCTGGTCTAAACTACACTTTTGTGTAGTTTGTATTGATACTCATTTATCTATTCTGTTAATATGTATTACCTCACACTTTAGATTCTCAGTGGATGCGCTGTTATTTCACTATGATTATTATATGGCTATTATATTGTTATTGAACTGTTACTATTGAATATAATTCCTGCACTGTCTATATTGTATTTCCAGGGCAGTTAAACACCTCAGTGCTCCAAACTGCAGTACAGTGGTCAGTTTCTCCAGGAGAGTCGGTCACTCTGCAGTGCACGGTCCTCTCTGAGATCAGAGCAGCAGATCTCCGAGTGCTCTGGTTCAGAGCTGCTGCAGGACAATCCTTTCCTGAAATAATTTACACTCATCAGAACAGCAGCAGCCGTCAGTGTGAGATCAGCTCTTCTACAAGCTGCTCTCTGTATGAGTTCTCTAAGAACATCCTCGACCATCACCACACTGGAACTTACTACTGCGCTGTGGCTGTGTGTGGGAAGATCATCTTTGGGAATGGAACATCAGTAGAACTGAGTAAGTGTTTCTTTGCTCTTTCTAAGGTCTCTTGTTTGATATATAGGTATAAATTACAAACCACAGTTGCAAAAATGTTTGGACAGTATGTTGAGTAATAAATGCTATAAAAAAAAATAAATAAATAAAATAAGTTTGACACATATTAATATAAAGTAAAAAAAAATCATGATCACCTGATTAATAGTTTTTTAAATAGTAAATAAATGCTCATTT